>NC_069136.1:13472355-13772355 GCF_026914265.1 Mya arenaria
CTTTTTTGTTCACAAGGCAACAGACTCTTATCATTGTGCTCATTGACGGATAGATTCGGCATTGGCGTCCGATAGAACACACAATTGCCAAATGTTGACTCGCTATGCATCATCACCATGAAGATACTAGTGGTGCTTATTGTTGTTTGCTGGCCAAACATTCAGATATGATTTTTATGTGTTGCCAATATTGCCTTTCAAATGTTAATGTTCACTGTTCTTGTTCTGAAGTGCTTGATGTGGGCTAAAATTATCCATTTTTAGTGTATAGGGCCAAGTAGCTGACAATTGGCCGATTGTTCAGAACTTTTTAAAAATTAACAATGTTACTTATGTCATCAATGTTAATTTCAAAATCATTCTTGCGCTGGAAGTCTTGTGATCTGCAGTACTGCTTACAAATTATGAGTCAACTGTTTTGCATTGCTTGTTGGATTTATATATATTCGCCGGTCATATAATATTTTGATCTGTAAAGCTGCACTCTCACAGATTTACTGTTTTGACTTTTTTAATAGTTTTAAACTTTTTAACTTTTTGTTGTTGTCTTGGAATGAATCAATCTTCTCAAAAATAACTAGAAACTAGTGATATAAGAATGTGGACAAAATATCAGATAGCAGTTTTTAAAATTTATATTCGAAAATTGAAATTTTGTGGCTAAAAGCTTTACTTATGACTTTTTTGGCATTAAACATCAATGTTTGAATGTAAATATGAGAAACTGGGATCTGATCCTTTATCAGCAGCCTTATATTACTGGTTTTCAGACATTTACACAAAAATTGGCTCATTCTAATAAAAAAATATTTATTTATTTTTGTCAAAATGGTCCATCTGTGAAGGTGCAGCTTTAAAAGTTAACAATGGTGCGGTAAACAACATTGTTAACCTTATCAAAGTACTGACTAATCAGCTCATTATTGTTTGGCTCCTACAGAAATAAGACTAGTTTATGACAAAACATTGTAATTGCTTTGTATATGGGTGCTTTGCAGTGTTGTTTCAGTGCTTGAGCCATGTTATGTTACAGGCATAGCCAGCAAACATATGTGCCAGATTGCCCCTCCGGCACAAGCAAGGTCTGGGATGGATACTCCCTCTCGTATGTAGTGGGCAATTCCAGGGCACAGTCTCAGGATTTAGGTAAACTAATGGAACTGTCCAGAAAAAGGGGTGTAAACATGAAGCATGTGCACATGCAAAATATAATGATCATTTTAACTTTGCATCATTTTTAGGTGCATGGATTGCAGGTATAACACTGATCAACTCTTCCAAGAACAGACTAGCATGAATGCATGTAATTCTAACTAAAAGGTGAAGCAGCCGTGTCCAGACAGTTTGCAAGGTTCACTGGAAGGACTTGGTTGTCAGCATGTTGTGTTTATATCCCAGGTACATGGTAGTCTATTGACTGTGTAACAAGAAAAAAAAGTAGAAACTAGCTGAGACCCTCTTTTCTCTCCAATTCATGAGAGATCCAAACATTAGGCCATGCTGGAAATTCTTACCATGCCCACAGGCAAAGATAAAAAAGTGAACTACTTTTATATTGTCATTATGCAATTACCTCCCTTGATGAAGACCAGCATCCATAGCACCATTGAATCCTATGGCCGTATGGCAATATTTAAAATCCAAATAAATCTTGACTCGCTTCAAATGACACTCAAAAGAATTCATGCCTGCTGCATTCAAGAAATGCAGTGTCCTTAGAACACTTCATTCGGGTTGGGATGAACCTAACTTAACATGTCGAGCTCAGTGGTATGGAAGATACTAATAATCAATGCTCCTCGAGTTTTAGAGTTTATTTCAATACATAAGACAATGTCCCAATGCTAACACAAGTATAACAACATATTTTTTGATATATTTCATAGTCGACACATCTCCTAAGATTATATACAAATCGGTTTCACTGAGTAACTTTAATAATTATATGTATTTTGAAAGAAAAAAGCAAGCAATGAGACAGAGACTTTTTAAATTTACAGGTTAAAATTTCAATAACAATTCGTATAATATCATGATTTCAAAGTGAAATTTCGTAATATTTTGATATTTTGTCATACATTCAGTGATCAGCTGGCCCCGCTGTTTAGAGTTACTTATATACTGACAACATACAGAATTGTTTATTTTGAAAAATGATTCCTTAGATAAAGCTGCAGCAGCATGTTGAATGAGTTCACAAGCAACAATCCAGCTGATGGTTATATTAAGGCTATGGGTGTAGTATGGCCAAGTATGTCCTCCAAGAATGCATCTTTCAGACTAAAATTAGCCTAAATTGAACCCCTACCAACATTTAAACAACAACAACAACAAATATCTTTATTGCACTCAGGTCATACATACATGACAACATGATGACAAATAAGTTTAGTCAGCAGTGTCAATAAAAGCTTAATTATACTAATACGAAGAACGATGGCTTTGTCTCGAGTGGCGGAAATAAAATGGTTTTGTATTTTTTTCATGGTCGTACATGTATCGAATATATATCTTATCATGGAAAAGAGGGAGACAGCTATTTTAAATATCTTTACAAAATATGAGGGATAAAGGGATATTCAATATAGTGCCAGATTTCAAAGGCTGTGCCTTGGACAAGCATATCGTATAAATGAATTACAAACGTTATTGTGGAGTATTTTTAAATAGGTAACCAAATTTTGTTCGTTGCGTACACTTATTTCGACTCCTGTATTGTTCAGATTGAGAAGGTAGGATGCCAAATCATTTAGGAAAATTGCGAACATTACCGGTGACACATTTTCTCCTTGTCGGACCCCCTTTTTACTTTCAAAGAATGGTGATAGTATGTTATTATCACCGGGAACACAGGATTTGATATCGCTGTACAAATTGTATATCATACGAATGAATTTGCCTGATATGCCATACTGGAGTAGTTTTCTCCACAAATAAACTCTGTTAATATTGTCAAATGCAGAGGAAAAATCGACATAACAGCAGTATATTTTTTTCTTTCTAGCCCGTAGTAGATCTATAAGTTTATACAAAACAAAAATGTGATCAGTCGTTGCATATTTTGCTCTGAAACCGGCTTGATTTTCTTCTAGTATAGAATTTTCTTCCAAATATGTATTTAATCTATTATTTAACAGCGATGTGAATAATTTTCCAAGATGACTTAGAATTGTTATTGGTCTGTAATTTTTACAATCTTGCGGGCTTCCTTTATTTTTATAAATGGGCCGAATAATACTCGCTGTCCAAACTTCGGGTATATGACCGGTCTCCAAGATAATATTAAATAATTTTAAATAAATTGGCATAAGTGATGAGCACTTAGCTTTAATGTGTTCGTTAAGGATGCAATCAAATTGAGACGGGCATTTTCCGTTATTCAAATTGTTAATACATTTTTCAATTTCACAACGGGAGAACGGCCGATTTAGTATGTCATTATTTATTGTGCGGTCTAAGGGAGGCAACTCGAAAACTTCTCGATTGCTACTATCATTCAGATTTTTAAAATGGTTATACATATCTGATAAGGGGGGTAGAGCACTGCGAGTTTTTTTTATTCACTCTGTTAAGATACGACCAGTACTCTTTGGGTTTGTGGGTTTTTAAATTACGATGTTTACGTGCTGTTATTTCTTTATGCTCACTTATAAATTTATTCATCGTACTTTTATAAGCATGACTAGCATTTCTTAAGGAAAGTTTATTGCGCAAAAAACGGCTTCCTTTATATTTCGATTTAGCCAAATTATACGTACATCTTGTTTTATGACATTCTGGACCAAACCAAGGTTTATTATTATTATTATTGACGTTATAGTGGGTTTTGCATTTTGTAAACACCTTTTTAGAACTATTAATGAATAAGCTACTGATTTCGTCAACTACTTCATTTAATTCATTTTTTCCTGTTGGAAAATTCATTGATTCACCCATTTGTATAAGAACAGCCAAGTGTTCTTGATTAATTTGGTTACAAAACATCTCCTTTTTATCAGTTTGCCATTTAGGGCATGTTTTAAGGCTGTGCTCTGACTCAGGTTCGTTTATCGTATTATTAGTTTTTAGACGTGAGTTTACTGCCAAAGAGACACTTAAAAGTGAGTGGCCATCTGACAATAAGTTGTCAGGGTCTTTAATTTCAAAGTTAGAAAATTTGTCTAGCAACAAAATGCTTGAAATACAGTAGTCAATCACAGACAAGCTTTTAAAGGTGTATTCACCAACGGTTTTATCTGATGAGAACCTTCCGTTTAGTATGATTATCTAATTGTTTTTACATATGTTTAATAGTCTATGTCCTATATTGTTCGTTCTCGAATCTTTTGATTTTCTTTTTTGTGTTAAACTTTTATGTTTACATTGAGAAAATGCGTTGAAAAAATTCAATGTCTCGTAAACAAAATGAAAATAGTTTGCTAGAAAATCATCAACCATTAAATAATCGTCAAGGCACGCTGTCCTAGCATTAGTATCTCCAATTAATAGGATGTATTTCTTATTCAATGAAAAGTTACTAATTTGATTTTCCATAAGGTCGAAAATTTCATGTGAAAAATAAGGCGAGCTTTCAGGTGGAATGTACATAGCTCCCACATATACACGTTCCTCAAATCGAGAACCTAACACAGATTTATCAATATTAAACCAACATATGTATTCAGATTCTGATTCAATGATTGTTACATATTGTGCTATAGAATCTTAGAATCAAAATCGCAATACCACCACTTTTGCGTCATACTTTTTGCTTTCTTGCAAACGATATAAAAGTATAGTTATTAACAGATATAGTATCATTTTGATCCAATTTGGTTTCAATATGAATAAACAATATGAAACATATTTTGGTTCTAGGGAGGGGGAGCATGTCCAAAATTGTGACCCCCAGTTTTGCCCCCCTTTAATGCCTTATCCTGTCCACGCCCCGGGTAAAATAAAACTAACCAAGCTGTGCATTGGCAGCATTATCGGCAAAGGCTGTACCAGCATGTTTTGGTGCAAAGGATCGAGCATGTCTTAAGACTAACACTTTTACTAGCTGACTAGATGGGTTGTCCTTGCAGGCATAGTCAGACCCGGCTCTTGCCGAAGTGTCCACAGGGGACCGTCCGCCTTTGGGATGGCTACTCTTTAGCCTATGTGACTGGTAGCGGTCGAACTCATGGCCAGGACTTAGGTAAACCATGTACAGTGATGTCCATGTTTTGAGGGTTGCCTGATGGACTGAAGTACCAAACGATATCCAAATTCACAAAGAGCTGATGCAGATGCACAGGCAACCCTTGTTGTTGTTTTCTTTTTGTATATATTTGACATTTAAAGAACTTTCGATATGTGTGATATTTTGTCTGAAGGTTTACCTTTGTTCTTCCGATTTCCATGATTAATGAAAAGAAACTCAGCTTACAAAGAAATGGATGATAATGTTAGCATCTTTATTTGATTTAACTTATATATTTTACAACAGTTGTGAAACAAGTTATTACAACTTTATATTAATCACTCTCTTGGCACCATTTTACACGAGTGTTTAAGTATATGCAGGGAACCCACTTGTCCGGCTTGGTGACCACAAACCAAACTCACATGTGCCCAGGCAGGGGATCAAACCCAAGTAACCTAGGTGAAAAGTGAGTGCGCAAACCACTTCGCTTACCGGACAACCAATCTTTATTTTCCTCTTTATTAACGTTCATAGAGAGTAAACCAAAGAATTTGTACTGTTACATTCCCTGAAATTATAACAGTTAATGTTATTGATGAATGGACTTGTTATCAATCATCAGAAACATGATCACTCAGTTGTCTATATATTAAGTAACGCAGACAAATTAATCCATTCTGCATTAAGAACATGAATTTGCTTATTTTCAACAAATTTGTTTATTATTTTTATTTACAGATCGCAGGTTACAAAATGTTAATTTCTTTCCATTTTTTGCATCTTTTTGCACGTGAATAATTTCATACACCTTCTCATTTCTTTTATATCATATCACAGCATGCCACATTATAGATTTTCACCCTATACATGTGTATACATATGATAGCTGAACACCATGAAATCCTCATTACCATAAAACCATATCAATTATACATGCATTTTGATAAGTTTGTCATCTACTTGTTTAGATTACAACCGTTTGGGTTTCATTTACATCTGCTTATAATCATTTTGAAACATATTTTTAAATTATCATATTATTTTGATTTATATTAGCAACTGTTTTACAGTCATTTGATCACATTTCATGTAAGTCTGTCTCCCCCATTAACGAGGAGACATACATTTATTGTTTTTTTCTGACATTTTCTTGTGCATACTGTATTGATAGTTAAAGGATGGCAATATATAAGCACATTAACATCATTTTATACTGTTTTATGTAATTCCTGACTTTCATTTGATACAGCTTTATATAGTCAAACAATAACCATCCCCAAATCTCACTACCGTAGGTCAAGCAGGCAGCTGTCTACGTCGCTTCTCCACTATGCCATTCATGTTTTGCAACATCAACAACGTGTGTAACGTGGCTTGGCGCAGTGACTACAGTTACTGGCTGTCAACCAACCAGCCAATGACGGAGATGATGGACCCAGTACAGGGCGCACAGATCGAGCCCTACATCAGCAGATGTGCAGTATGTGAGGCACCGTCCGAGGTATTGTAATATTGATTTATATTATTTTAATTTCTAATTATAGGCACAAATATATTTTGCAAGTTAGCACCATCAATGTTTTATAATGTTTGAGTACACCTTTTTATGAGGTCTACAAGGATATAAACTATTTTATTGAGAAAGCTAAATTTGTATAATGTTTTCAAGTTATGTACGGAGATATTTGCATTTCAATAGGACAGTAGACAAAGTGTAGAAACAATGATTTTGGAAGCAACATAATTTGCTTCATTTTTTTTCTTCAATTTATTTGCCTGCGTAAAATTGATTATCTTTGATATAAATCATGTGAGTGTGTGTGACATTTCAGGTGATTGCCATCCACAGTCAGACCATGAGAATCCCTGACTGCCCGATTGGCTGGACTGGTCTCTGGATCGGTTACTCCTTCCTCATGGTGAGTTCTATTTAGGGTTTGGTAGCCCCAACACTTAATGTTTATCAAATATGTGTCTGTCCTGTTGTGAAATTGCATTTGTCTCGTTGAGAGTTTTTTTTCAAGGCCTTGTATGAAGACGATAAACCCTGCCATTTTTACAGAGTTTACCGGATGGTTAAATGAAATGCAATTTACGTTGGTATTGATGCGATGTAGAGTTTTCACTGATTAACATGTACATAATATCTGACGTAATTCTATGTAGAGTTTTCACTGATGAACATATACCTAAGTACTGTTTAAACGAAATCTGACGTAATTCTATGTAGAGTTTTCATTGATGGACATGTACATACTGTTTAAACGAAATCTGACGTAAATATATGTAGAGTTTACATTGATGTACATACTGTACAATGTTTAAACGAAATCTGACGTCATTCTTGGAAAAGTTTATGTACATAATGTTTAAAAGCAATCAGACGTATTTTGTCATTGGTTACCGTGTTTAGTTAACAATGACGGACATGTACATGAAGTTTAAAAGAAATTGACGTTATTTTATGTAGAGTTTACAGTGATGGATTTGTATATGTTCATCATGTTTAAAAAAACTGACGAAATATTTTCTCTCTTTGTTGTAATGTTGAGTCAACTACGGTGTATAAGTAAATAATGTCTCAATAGAAATTATACGTATTTCCTTGAAATTTGCCTCTGTTTTCGATATAGAGCTTACAAATTGTTTATAAGAAATGTCATGTAACATTTATATGGATGCGCCTTAGGGAAATACTTAACGAGTGGATAGAAGCCCTATTAATTATATATCTATGGAAGAAACCCCACGATGTATGACCTTTGTTATTCTTAGGGGATTACGAAGTTTTCTCCTAGAAACCCCATTAATTTTGATTCTCATTTGCTTTGTGGTGATTTAGGGCTTACGTTTCGTGGCATTTATGTTTTATGAAGTAATTTCTCGCAGAAACCTCCACGTAATTTCAATGTTTATGGCCTAAAAATAAGAGTATTAATTGTTTTAAAACAGCTGTAAATTATTTCTCCTTCCCATTTTCCGAAATTGTTCGAAATAAATCAGGATACGGGACCACAGTAAATCAATGGAAGTCTTAATAAATTAGCTCATGTAATCGCTATATATGTGAACAACTCAATTTATTTAAAGGTTATCCTCGATATAAAAACTATAATATCTGGTTTGACGTGTATTTGGCGATATTTAAATATATTGTAACAGTAAGATTCATGTGATTTCAGGCAAAACGTTCATGTGTTCTCATGCACTCATTACACAACGTTTAAAGATCGCTTTAACTTACAGTACTTGGAAAAGATCCTTAGAATTTTATCAAGTTTATTGGAGTTATTTTTAAAAAAATGCATCCATCTATCAATGTATTAATATCGAATAAAGTTATTCCCTTGTGTCTTTGATGTTCGTTGTTCGGGAGCAGAATTGGTCCGGTCTGGGCTTGTATTTAATATTGGTCTTAACGTAACAAATTTGGAGGAAATTTAATAATTATAAAGGGTGGGGATTCTTTTTCATTGACGAATGTTTAATTGTCCGCGCTTCTTTATTTAAATTTTCAAAACATTGGACGAACCAAAATATAATGCCCTTCATCTCGACAAAGACATTCAAGGTTACAAGAAAATGGCGAATCCCTCCGAAGTGAATTCAATTCTTTAAGTAAATTCAACTCTTTCTCATATTCTTACAGGGTACTGGAGCTGGTGGTGACGGTGCAGGTCTTGACCTCTCGTCAGTCGGCTCGTGTCTTGAGGACTTCCGGGCCATGCCGCTTATCGAGTGTCACGGCAAGGGCACGTGTAATTACTACTCTTCTTCCACGAGCTACTGGCTGGCCACTATAGAGAATAACGCGCAGTTCCGCACGCCGATCTCTGAGACTTTGAAGGCCGGTAATCTACGTATGAGGATAAGTCGTTGTCAAGTGTGTATGAGATTTTAATAAATAAAAGAGGACTTGTGGGAAGTTGTAGTTTTTCATCATTGTTTAAGAAATAGACGGAGAGAAGTATATAATCCACTAATGTTAATGAAACCGATTGTATTGATAATGGATAAAAGTGAAATCAATCGTTGTTATTTCCTTTTATGTATTAATGATCATAAATTGTAATTTATTGTTTTTTGGAATAAAACTTGACGTAACCATCGAATTTGTACATTTGTTTTATGTCATACGATTTTAATCAGTAATTTATTCTTTCTGGAATAAAACAAGATGTTACCATCGAATTTGTACAAAGGAAGAATACTGAAATCTTGTTAGTTTGAGCGCTACATAAACATATAAATCTTTCAAGTGAAAGTAAATCATATTCACTCTGTGATTGGTTGTAGAAATATTACTTAAAGCAAGCATTTTATTCACGGTGTTTAACTGTTTGTATATTACATACATGTACATTTGTAAGCTACATGTAGATATCATTTGCTATTATGCCAAGTTCATAAGTAACTACATTTGCTATGCAATATGCATACTCATATATAGTTATGCATACTCATATATATGTTTGAAGATGACTGATTCACATGGTGCTATTTGAGAGAATCATTTTACGATGTATCGGAGTCATTGCTGATTCATTCTCTCGTAAAATGGAGGGTTAGGGTGTGTGTGTTTAATGTGTGTGTATATTTTGATGTGACTATGCGAACATTAAAAGTATGACTGTTGTTTAAATGTATTTCTGTTTATATTTGTATTGCTTTTTAGAAAATGCTTCCTATTTTTAAATATACTTTGTTTCTGTATTTTTTTAACATGAGCTCTTAACAAGCATCTGCCAAAAAAGAAACTGCTACAAAACTAGCTTGGTTATAAGACAAATTATATTACAGAAGACGTTTTGAGATGTATAATTTTACAGACTTTTACAATATTTACATAATATGACGTAGTTTTTATATAAATTACCTCTTAAAATAATTACAATTTGGCATATTATTTTTATCTATTTTATACCCTAAACCATCAATAAAAATAAACATGTTTTTGTTATTAATAAATTGAAATTATCACAGAATGATTTGACTTGTGTACTACATTTATAAATGTTACTGTATGTAGAAAGCTTACAAATAAAATGTGTTTCTCTTTTTTACCCCTGTATTTTAGTACTTTATCCCTTCTTAAGTAAAGCCTAGCCTTTGTGTTCGGTTAAAGCGAAATAGAGATGAAGCCGACCAATTACCTTTTTCTCTACTTATGTGTCTTCTTATGCCTCAATCTTGTGCCTCCTACTTTTTTTGCTTCTTTGGTCTCATGGTGTCTGTCGTCGCGAGAAAGACACGGTATTACCAGGGAAACTAGTTATCAATCTTTTACATCGTTATCTAATAATTGGTGACAATATAGGTTCAGTTGTACTTAAAGACACCTACATTGCCTGCAGTCGATGAAGCCTCGACAAAGATTATCGAGTGGCTCTAACGAGGGCAGCATTTTCTTTTTTACAAAATGTCAACGCTGTGGGACCATCCAGATTGTATTAATCGTGCTGTGTAAGAGTGGTTGGGTCAAGCCCAAAAGCAGCCTTAAATGCGTTGGCGGACACTCGCGAAAGTCCAACGGATTAAGTTATTGTTTACTACTGGGCTTTTCCCTCTTGTTCCCACTGAATTTATCAACATTATAGCGAAATAGATGCAATGCTCTGAAATTTATTCACAAGGCGAGTCTCAAAACGAGTATTCACCGAGTAGAGGGGATATTCTTAAAACACATTATTTAA
Source organism: Mya arenaria (assembly GCF_026914265.1). Classification (NCBI taxonomy): domain Eukaryota; kingdom Metazoa; phylum Mollusca; class Bivalvia; order Myida; family Myidae; genus Mya; species Mya arenaria. Next base: position 13,483,216 of record NC_069136.1, read on the forward strand.
ACCATGTGAACACTCTTTATAATGAAAGAGTAGACGTTTCGTACATACTGAATAACAAATAAAAACCAAGTCATCCCTAAATTAAAAGCACCTTCATTGACTGACGTGTTTGAAAGCTATTGGTAAATCAAATTAGCCAAAAAGTCTTATTTTTTATCAGTTAAACCAGGCAGTGAAAATGAATCAAATAAGTTAAACTCAATCAGAAAGAATACCCCACGCGATCGTTGATGTATATGCGCAGTCGGATTTGATTTGGTCGACGTTATATTCTATACACGCTCACGGTCTGACCACTGGAATCTATACACCCCCATTGAAATATCGTAAACTATATGAAAATTCCTTTATCACTTTTTTGAGCTTTCAGATAATAATTAAGACAAAAGATGACAATTTTAAATAAAATAAATACTTTGCAAGGAAATAAACAATTACATTTACTGTTCCCAAGTTCGATCGACATTGGAATCTATACAGCTATACCGTAGGACAGACAATGGAGTCTTTTCAACTCCAACGTAGCACTAACATTGGACTGTATACAGCTTCATATTAAGACAGATATTGGAATCTAAACAGTTTCAAATTTGAGAGATCTTGGATTCAATTAAGCCTAAAATTTGGACAAACATTGAACGTTATACAGCCCCAACTGAAGACAAACATTAGAATCTATACAGCCTCAGCTTAAGACAAACATTGGAATCTATACAGCCTCAACTTAATATAAACATTAGAATCTATAAAGCTTCAAGTAGGGACAAACATTGGACGTTGAACAGCCCCAACTGAAGACAAACGTTAGAATCTATACAGCCTCAGCTTAAGACAAACATTGGAATCTATACAGCCTCAACTTAAGATAAACATTAGAATCTATACAGCCTTAACTGAAAGCAAACATTAGAATTTATACAGCCTCAACTGAAGACAAACATTATAATCTATACAGCCTCAACTGAAGACATACATTGGAATCTATACAGCCTCAACTGAAGACAAACAGTAGAATCTATACAGCCTCAGCTTAAGTAAAAAATTGGAATCTATACAGCCTCAACTGAAGGCAAACATTAGAATCTATACAGCTTCAACTGAACAGCCTCAACTGAAGACAAACATTAGAATCTATACAGCTTCAACTGAACAGCCTCAACTGAAGACAAACATTAGGATCTATACAGCCTCAGCTTAAGACAAACATTGGAATCTATACAGCCTCAACTTAAGATAAACATTAGAATCTATACAGCCTTAACTGAAAGCAAACATTAGATGGACATGAAATTTGGGCCATCAATTAGTCATGACTAACTGACATACCAAGTATGAAGTTCCTGGGTGTAAGCGTTCTTGAGCTATTGAGCAGAAACCGTTTCTTCACCTCAAGGTCAGTGACCTTGACCTTTGACCAACTGATCGCAAAATCAATAAGAGTTATCTACTAGTCATGACCAACTAGCATACCAAGTATGAAGTTCCTGGGTGTAAGCATTCTTGAGTTATTGAGCAGAAACCGTTTCTTCACCTCAAGGTCATGGTGACCTTGACCTACTGATCTCAAAATCAATAGGAGTCATCTACTAGTCATGACCAACTAGCATACCAAGTATGAAGTTCCTGGGTGCAAGCGTTATTTAGTTATAGAGCGGAAACCGTTCCTTCACCTCAAGGTCAGGGTGACCTTGACCTTTGACCTACTGATCTCAAAATCAATTGGAGTCATCTACTAGTCATGACCAACTAGCATACCAAGTATGAAGTTCCTGGGTGCAAGCGTTATTTAGTTATAGAGCCGAAACCGTTTCTTCACCTCAAGGTCAGGGTGACCTTGACCTTTGACCTACTGATCTCAAAATCAATTGGAGTCATCTACTAGTCATGACCAACTAGCATACCAAGTATGAAGTTCCTAGACCCAAGGATCTTTAGTTATTGAGCGGAAACAGTTTCTTCACCTCAAGATCAGGGTGACCTTGATCTTTAACCTAGTGACCCCAAAATCAATAGGGGTCATCTTCTAGTCATGACCCACTAGCATACCAAGTATGAAGTTCCTGGGTGCAAGCGTTCTTTAGTTACTGAGCAGAAACTGTTTCTTCACCTCAAGGTCACAGTGACCTTGACCTTTGACCTACTGATTTCAATCAAAATCAATAGGAACTAGACATCATGACCAACCTCACTTCATAGTTTGGTGAACCTAGATCAAAGCATTCTCCTGATATTGCACGAAAATATTTTTTTACATTAGAGGTCACAGCGACGTTGACCTTTGACCTTGTGACCCCCCAAAATATAGGAGTTTTCTAAACCTCATGATCAACCTCCCTACCAAGTTTGGTGAACCTAGGTCAAACCATTCTCAAGATATTGAGCGGAAATGTTTTTTACATTGGGGGTCGCCGCGACCTTGACCTTTGACCTAGTGACCCCAAAAACAATAGGGGATCTTCTACACCTCATGACCAACCTCCCTACCAAGTTTGGTGAACCTAGGTCAAACCGTTCTCAAGATTTTGAGCAGAAATGTTTTTTATATTGGGGGTCGCCGCGACCTTGACCTTTGACCTAGTGACCCCAAAAACAATAGGGATCCTCTACACCTCACGACCAACCTCCCTACCAAGTTTGGTGATCCTAGGTCATGCGGTTTTCCAGTTATCGATCGGAAACGAAGTGTGACGTACGGACGGACTGACGGACTACCGGACTACCGGACTGACGGACAGGGCAAAAACAATATGTCTCCCCCAGAGAGGGGGAGACATAATAACAAACACATTTAAATTTGTTAAAATGTTTGATAATATACGAATAGGTATTTAATGAAGAGTATAATAAATACAGTTTAAAATGGTTAAACTAAAATGACACATTTGGTCTTGTTTTGAACAGAAAAATGAAGAGAATGAAGGTACACATAGTGTCAATATAAATACATACTATCCCCAAATAAGAAAATGTTATGATAAAAGTTGATTACTCACCACTTAACCTCATAAAAATACACGTAGTTACAAGACAAATTTCAAGTATGTGGATGAAACAAATGGAACACATCCAAGTTAACTGAAGACTCTGACTATGTCTGGATTTATCTTATCTTGCATTGTCAAAGAATATTTTTTCCATATCCATGTTAAATGGAATATCATTACTATTAATATAGATATTCATTATTGTAGTGCATACTTGTTATGTAAGTTAAAATAAATCATGTTCAAATAACAAAGGAAACACATCCAGATTGTCAGCTGTAGTGTGAACTTCATTATTTCTTTACTTTCTATGTTAAGAGAACCTTTCTTTTTGTTCTTTGCCTGAAAAAATAAATAATAAAGAAATAGGTTAAAAGCATCCCCATTTATCAAAGATCAGGGCATTTATCAGTTTATATGCAATACAGGAATAAATGCTGTTAGCAGGAAATTACAAGAATTTCAAATGTATAAAAAACATTTTTGCATAAAGTTTAGTTGTAAAGGATCTTTTAGGATTATGATATAGTAATACTGGCAAATTGAAATTGGAATACATGACACTTAATTATTTCATGGCATGATTTAAAGTTTAACACAGTATTCACATATTTAGAAGAAAACTAATACCACATACACATTATCGTTCTTCAATGCTGCAAGCAAATCCTTATTCGCCACCTCTCGAACACCATTTTGAGTACATACTGCAATTAAATCATAATATAAAAGACAATTCTATGAAAAATATTTCTTTTGTTGATCACCTTCAAAAAATCAAAGTCTTATTATTACCTATTGTGCAAATATTAAGAAGTTTTTTTACAACAAAAGTATGCTATATGGATGGCCTGTACGATAGTATTAGGCAAAATATATTAAAACATACTTTGTGGTTTGCTTTACTGTCTAGTGTCATGATATTATTTCAAAGTCTGAAGCAGTTAAATATTCCTAAAAATCCAATAAAGAAAAAGGTCCAATTCTAGGATCACAATACACATGATATCATAATGGAAATCATGATTAAAAAAGAAGGTGTTTTAAACATTTCTTGTTAACATTACCAGACAATAAGACTCTTTCCTGCCTTCCCTCATCATATTGCTCTCAACAATCCGCATAGCCTGAAATTATATTTGAATAATGCAATACTTTGTCATTATCAACTATGACTGTAAGTCTTTGTATAAAACCTTTCAGTTCCCACAGTGTTTGATATTCTTCAAGATATATTACAAAAAGAAAAGGAAAATCTTTACTGTGCATGATATCTGATCTGCTTTCATTGCCACAATTGATGAAAATAAAATTTGGACAAATGGAAGCAATTCTCTCAATTAGAATCTGACATTGCATTAAGAATGTTATGCATCAGTCATTTATAACCACAAACACTTGACAAAGTACCATTATGAACCAAACATACATAAAATAACATTCAAATATTCCTCTTTGATATTTCAAACGTCAAAGTAAAATCATATATCTTTTACTTACAGTTAGCATACTTGATCCCAATCCTTTCGTACCACAGTGACACATCATGGTGACGGAGCACTTACAACGTTGACTTGAGGCTGTTTTATCGAGTAAGCAATAGATGCCAAACTAACAATAGCATGTCAGGTATTAGCTGTCCATCACGGATCTACCAATCTAGCAGCCCAACCAATTGTAGTGCTGTTCTTCATTGAAAGTAATGATCTCAGAAGGTAACATCAGCATATTTGAATCATCTGTAAAGAAAGGAATGGAACATAAAAAGCATATTTTTATAAAAAAGTAAGTTACTCTCAGACTTATTTATGAATGGGTTTTAAGACAATCTGGAAACCGATTTAATTCCAGGCCTGGGGGTATGCGACTAGTCCGGTGGCCATCATAATATTTGAAAATAACAAATCATTCAGAAGACTACACAGGTGACAGCATGACATAATTACTCTAAGTAAAATGTTTATTACATAGTAATAAAATACACACAGCAGTATAAATATCATAATTTATATTGATGATGATTTATTTATGTTCATTCATAAGACTATAAGTTATACCTGGTAATGTACATACAGATTCCTCATTAGATTATGACTGTCAGATAGTAAAACAGACTAATGTATTATTTGTGTTAATTTTCAAAACAAATGTTTTAGAATAGATGATATTTTGTTGTTTATAATACTCCAATAAGAATAGTAACTGCAGTCTTTTCTGAACCATCTACCCCACCCACCAGAACTAACTGTCCAAGTAAACAGTCAAGCGATTTATAGCTCATGACATTCAAATAATATCACAATAATGTAATATAAACTCATTAAAATGACAAATCTAATAAAAATAAATAAATTATAACAAACCTGGAATGATAATTTGTCCGTATTTATCGCTGTTATTGTACTTCGTCATAACCCGGAAATAAACCGGAAGTCACCATGCCGCAAAGGATTATGGTCTATTGGAAAGTCGAGAATGTCGAAATATTGCAAGTGCAAGTTATAATCCTTAAAAGAGTTATATTATACTAAAACAGTAGCTTAAAGGGCTATCCGGAAATAAAACTAGTTGAAATTGTCACAGTCAACAGTTTCATGGTTTACTTTACGGAAAAATTTAAGGGTGTATAGATTCCAATGGTCAGACTGTGAGCGTGTATAGAATATAACGTCGACCATTTGATTTGCTACAAGGTGACCTCGTTAGTGGAAAACTGTTCACTGTTGCGTGTGACCTAGTTAATAGAATACGGTGTTTACATTGACGTGGAATCAAGGTAAGGAAGTATATATATTTCTAACACTAAAACATGTATATTTATATGTGCAAGCGCAAGTACTTTTACTGATTCTTTTATTCGGAAGAATGTTACCTTTAGCTAAAGAATATACATATCAATTTAAATAGCCAGTGGTCACTGTGGTGTCGTCTGTCGGTGGTGATGACGTGTAAATGATACATTGTACAGGAAGAAGTGGTATTAACTAGTCGAAATATACACTATATTTTTTAAGGCTTTGATGGGGGCAACTTTGTTTGACTTGCAAGTGAAATGTTTTTGTAAATATTCGGTATTTATCATACTTTTGCATGCGAACTTATTCTCGGTGCCTGTAATTCACGGTATTGGTGTCAGAAGACAGTCAGTCCATAGGTAGTTGCTTTAAAGGCCTAGTTTAAGCCTTCTATAAGTGCCCCCCCCCCCAAAAAAAAAAATTAAAAAAATAAATAAATAAATAAATAAATAAATAAAAAAAATAAAAATAAAAAAAAAAAAATAAAAATAAAAAAATAAAAAAATAATAAATAAATAAATAATAAAAAATAATAATTGGTGTATAGTACATAACCTCTGTGTATTGATCTTAATCTAATGTGCCTGGTGCCTTCTTATCAGATCTCCAATATGAGTATCCTGCTGAGCAGTTTTATTATAATATTGGACCCAAAATGGCCCTAAGCCAATATACCAATATAGTGGAAACTGGCCCCTACAGTGACACCAGTGCAAATAGCAAAAGATGCACAACTGCAGGTCCCAATTTCTCGAAACTTCTTAAGTCTCTTGTAACAGGATTAAGCTAAACCCACTTTTTTGTCTTTCAATATTTTGCGTTTTTATATACTTACAATAACCATTTTTCATTTATAAAAACTCACTATAAGTATGTATTTTGGCTAATTGAAATAAGCAACTTAAGCCTGTTAAGCTTAAGAAGTTTCGAGAAATTGGGGCCAGGGGATTATCACGCCAAACATTCCTTCAAATAGGCTTTTAAGTATGCTGGTTTACTTTTAATGGCTAACACAGGACTTCCCGCATCCGTTGTTAAGGCTATTTTCGGCTACAGTTCAAATGCGAAAAAAGTACCTAACGACATTGTTCTTAATTTAAATTTAAACACTCACAATACATTGATAATTTATAACAACAACGTTCATGTTTCAGTTGCGTGCAATTCGAATCCAACAATACTTCGCCGACATCCGGAAAGGAAACGAAGTGAGTTATTTTAGTGTCTCATCAATCTTAAAGTACACATTTTGATTGCAAATATTGAAACAAACTTGTTATTTGTAATGTTAAATGAATCTGATGTCATTATCTGTGACGGAAATTCAGGAACACTTTTCCCCAATTAACAGACACAAGCGTTCAATTACAGTTCCAAGAAAGTACGCTCGTACGTGAAATAAAAGTGCAATGCGTGAGCTGAAAGGCAAGGTGAAGGAAACGAAGAAACAGAAGAGGGAGAGGCGTAAAGACAATGCTGAAAACCGGCAGTTGGTTACGCGATTAGTACTTCCGGTTGTCGTAGCAGTGGTCGGCATCGTTGTTGGCATAGTTTTGTACAACACTAACTTTAAGATATAAACGTTGCTCAAGTTGACTTCCGGTGCTCAAGTTGTGGTTGATGGTGCTAAAAGAAATTTGGAGATTTACTTTCTTAAGTGACATTTTTCTTGTTAGTTTTTAATTGTACATAGTTCATGTTCACGTAACTTATTTTATCGCTCCATAAGCATCGCTGTTAAATAGTAAAGCCCGGTGCCCTTGTTGATGTTATTTTTAAACGGTTTTGTATTCTTCAAGAGAAATTGTGTAAATCAAAATCAATAACAGTTTCACCAAATGACAAACGCTGCATTAGCATAATTGTTTATGGTTAAAAAAGCTTTGCGGTTACTTCATGTGTATTTGAACTCTATTTAAGTATTAAGATGTAAAAAAATAAGCTTCTCAAAACGATTGAATGCCAGTTATCAATATGGCATGGAATTACTAGTGGTTATATACTGATGGATGCATGGTATACCGTAATAAAACATTCTCTGGAATTTGATCTGAATTTATACCACTTGTGTGTTCATTGTTCCATCATTGTATTGTAATACAATAATTTATGCATACTATAGAAATAAGACACTAAAAGTCGATGTATTGTTATTGCCTTAGCGTCGTCGTCAGACACAATATAAGGAAGATAAAATTCAAAGAATCGTCATTGACTTAGAGTCGTCGTTACCTGCGTCGTTGTTGTTAAAAAACTTCCATCTTGCCAATAACGATAAAACCAAGTGAAACACTCCACATGTTACCAATGACATTTGAACATATGTGTAGCAAGGCTGATAGGTTTTGCTTTAATATATTGTAATATTCAGTTGTATAACCATTTTATCGACTGAGCAAAACGTTCGGTGATAGTCAACCGCTAAAGGTGCTCATGTTTTATCATGTTATGTATTGAATAAAATAAAGTTATAGAATGCTCCGATGCATAACGTGTTAGTCTTTTTTCTCTAAATTCGTAATCGAAGAAATCTCACAATTGTTAAAACGCTAGAACTTGAATTTGATTTCATCAAAGGAATGTTTGCAGATAAAGAAACAAGTTTTCATGAAATGAAATATGTTTGCTCTTTTTCTAGGACAACAACTGGCAGATGCACATTTGAACATAATTTTGTAAAACCAAGTATAAGATGGTTCACTTTTTAACGGCGTCAGGATCGCTTTTCGACAAAAGATAGGATTTTCTGCCTCGTTTTGAATACTATTTTCTATTAACAATAGATATGTTGTTAAAACAAGCAATTTGTTCATATTTCACACGAAAATAATTGTTATGCACTCGAAGAGCAGCATATAGTATTCGGAACGTCTGTCCGCATTTTTCGGCAGATTTCCGATCAATAACTGATAAGAGCAATGACCCAGGGTCTTCAAACTTGGTATATAGTTGGTAATGACCAGCAGATGAATTCCATTGATTTCGAAGTCAGTGTGTCAAAGGTCAAGGTTGTGGTGACCTCCAGCTAAAAAATCTTTTCCGATCAACAACTGAAGAAAGCTATGGCCCTGGGACTTTAAACTTGGTAGGCAGGTTGGTAATGACCAGCAAAGGAACCCTATTGATGTTGAGGTCAATGGGTTAAAGGTCATGGTCGTTGGAGTTGGAAATATGTTTTCGATCAATAACTGAAAAACGCTTAGGCCCACATACCGCAAACTTGGTAGGCAGGTTGGTAATGACCAGCAGATACACCGTATGGAATTTAAGGTCAAGGGGCAAGGTCGTGGTGATCTTGATCTAAAAATCCGTTTTCAATCAATATCTGAAGAACGCTTAGGTCCAGAAGCGAATTGATATCCACTCCATCTTGCAGTGACTTAGACACGTTGTAGATCAATATTTGTTTAGGGTAACATACACAAGGCACATACAGTCCTAAATATTAATATATGTCTGTCTAACGCGGCTTTTCGTGGGCATTTGTCCAGTTCCAATGACAGCTCTTGACCCTATTAAACACGAACGAGACATTTATTGACAAAATGGCAATGCTATTTGTTCGACTATTGTCGATTTTGATTACGATATATTTAAATTTTATTGTGAAATGATAATGATATTGATTTTCTTGTTTTGTTTACTCAGACAACAATATCTAAGTAATAGCTATACTTTAATAGTATCGCCGACTTAACTGTTTGTAAAGCAAAAATGAATAAAACCTGCCTTTAAAAGTGTAGACACAAATGTCTCCTCACTAGCCAATGTGCTGTCATCAAATGCTCTCTAAATGATTAAATCTTATTGGTTGAGACGTGTGCGCAAGCAATAAACAGTGATCGGAAGAGTTGCGTAAAAATGCGTGATTGTTCATTTTATTGGTATAAATTTATAAAGATACAAGAATGTAATAACTACATGTAGTATTTAAGGCCTAAAAATGTACAAGTATTATAAATCATAAATATTATTCAATTATCAATGTAAAAAAATACATAAAAAGATAAATATTATAATTTTTTTTATAGATAATGCAATTCATGGTCAAGGATTGCACCATTAAAATGCAAGCAAATTTGAAATATTTCACTTGTGTAGAAGAAGAAAATAGCATAGTGTTTTATAGGCTAAGAACGATTTTCAGATTTATTTTCTGTCAAAAAAGTTACTAGTATTTAGGAATTAACGTCACTTTGTTTACTTCGCCTGTGACCCGTGCTGACCCATGTGAAAACCCCTTTGAAGTCACGTGATTCCTCACCCTGAAAAAGCTAGTAGGGCATAAACGAACTAAAAAAAATCCGGATGGAAAGTGAGACCCGAGCTGGTCTTGGTAAAGGTAGAATAATTGAACGTTTGCAGACAATATCTTCCGTGCTGTTTTTCATTTATATGCAGAACTCAGAAATATATGCTAGGCCTGGAAAGATTTTGTCTGGAAGATTCGTGACTGATGCTCATATTCCTTTGAAAAATAACACCTCAGGAAATAACATGAACGAAGGCATTTTATCATACTATTACAACAATATTAATACCCATGGATTTCTTTTATGATCAGCACGTTGCAATATAGTTATCAGTCTTTAAACGAATCTCGTCTCACACAGACTAAATTACTCCAGCGACAAAAAACAACCTACCTTTTATTTCAATTAAGGAGAAAAAAGGGTAATGAAATGGGCCCAAAATCCTTTTCTAGCTAGAAGCTGTTTTTTTTTGTTTTTTGGGTGTGTGTGTGGGGGGGGGGTAACACCATCCCCCACTGCTTTTGTTTTTGTTTAACAATTACATTTTTGTTCTGAGGGAGGGACGCAAGTCAAAAGGTTACGCCCTTAAATTGCGCCCCTTCTAACATCAAAACCTGTAACCGCGTTTGAAACTGTTTTGAGAACAGCATTTTCGCCATTCAGAACTCCTCGGCCATATGTACTGGTACATCAGTAGAAGTAGTTCGTAAAATTTTGAATTATATCATTAATTAAATGTAGTAATTTAGCTTATATTTGTTGATCTTAGTATAAATTGATTGCCAGTGAATTGTATTATTGCAAACATAATTAAGATTTCCAAGAGTCAAGTAATTAACTTTAACTGCAACATTAAGTAGCTACGCGATCTACTTGCAGCGGACTTAAACATACCAATTTCTGAGTATGTAAACCGTCCACATACATCCGAGGTTGTTTTCGATAAAAATCCGACATTTGGCGTCTAGTTACGATATTTTGTTAACCCGCGGTTGGAGAAAATCATCTACCATGGCGCTCGTGTAAGATAGATTCATCTCAACCCTCCTGCAGGATGTTTTGCCGAAACCCAGTATTTGCAAAAAACATATGCCCCGGTTGGAACGAACCTTTCTTACACGAGTGGCCATGGACAATACTTATATTCTAACCAGCAAATGGTTTATGTTTTTTCGGAATTGATGGTTACTTTTCACTCCTCTTTATATCGTTTGTTTTCAAAGATATTAATTATCGAAAATCAAGGTCGTTAATTGTATTTGTTTTCTTTTGTCTTTTAATTTAGGGTTTACTTTTTACTGTCCTGCAAACTATTTTTTATATTCAGCAAATGTTTCAAATGTTCGTTTACTCCTTTAATGACAGTATAAAAGTGTCGACAGACGCCACAGTCCTTAGAACTCCACACTATTAAGATGTGTCCTAAGATGTGTCCTACTTTTTTCTAGATATTTTTTTTTACATTTTACCATCGCGCTATGATCCGCATTACGTGAATGGAAGAACTGTGTAGACTTACAACCCCCACGGCAGAAACGGCCAAATGAAATGTCCCTCTGCATACAATGTCTCCTAAACCATTCGAACTATTTTTATGAAACTTGGGCAAAAAGATTTACAACACTCACAGGACATGCAGAACCGACACTGCATGCACACAGGATCAAGGACAGGGTAACAGTTCAAGGTCAAAGGCTCGAGCCATAGTGCATGTCGGTTCCATATCTATAGACATTTGAAAGGATTTTAATAAAACTTGGGCAAATGCTTACTTTATCGACGCATCTTTCACAAAAATCCAACCAATATCCCCCAACGTCAAATTTCGTGAAACGGAATGAAATTAGTATGTGGAAGTTTTAATAATCCAAAACAACCGTATTGTTGTAATTACTATGCCCCTTACAACTTATATTTAGTTAAATAAAAAAACGAAACAAATGACAATTATGGCATGCTTGTTGAGAAAGAAACAACGCTGTTTCAATTGAAAAATCCCTGCTTACGAAATATAACGAGAATGGCACGCAGACGGCTCCTATTATCACCAGAGCGGATGATGATTCAAATCAAGGATCTGAACCTCCCATGGGGATCAATAGTGCACCATTCATCCTAATCAAGGTGACATACACAGGGCCTGGCCGGTGTCCATTTAACAGGGCTGTCTCTCTTTCTTTCTTTCCTCCTTTTCTTCACTAATCTCTCATACTGTTATCTCAAGTATTCTCCGTCCCTTGGACGCACGCTGAATAATTAGCGATTCAATTTAAAGGTCTGTCCTTCAAACCTCGTTCTCCTCGACGGCCTTGCAGTACTTTCAGTGCTTTGATACTTCTCTTACAATCAATTGAAAAATTTGTTAGCCGCAAATGTTTTGAACCCGTAGGCAGCTTATTTGATATTTTCCTTCGGTTTCTTGCGAAGGCGGGATTAGTTCCCACTCACTTATTATAACACACTATTTTTGTTACCAGCAGATATCTCAAACAATCTCTCTTAATCTCTCATTTTGTTCTTTTATTCACACCTTGTGTTGCGTGTGTTTTTTCTTCAAAATGTTATGGCTTAGCCGCTAATGTTATTTCCTAATTCCATCGACAGAAATCGGGATTGTTTTCTACTTCTCTGCACACCATTTCCCTATAAATGTATCAGACCATCCCTTTATTGTTCTGGTTAATTTGAACGTAGCAACAGCTATACAACTTCTCAGAAACACAAGACAATTCCACCAAATGAGCTCTGCCAAATTAATTGTCGAACTTAACAACTTTTCCGATGATCAAAATGTGTTTTTTTCCAGAGGGTTCAATGTTTTCAAAAATGCAAATCGTTTTAAGTAAATCAGAAGCAGGAGCCTTCTTCTTCTCTACCCTCTCTTCTTTCAATATCCAATACTCCCTTGCCACATCTTTCACTAAAATTTTACATTCCATTTTAACAGATAAAAAATATACTTTGATTAAATAAAACATTACTATCTTACTTTCTCTTACTTTCTTAAGCCATACGCACTCGCGCTGTCAACCATTTTGCGGGCCTTTGCAGATGGTAACGCCCTCAAAAAGGTGTTTCAACCCTATATAAGGTCTGAGGTGAAAGCTGCAATACTTCCAAATTGAATCACTTTTTATACTGAAACAACATATTATACTATTCGAGGGGAAGTGAACTGCACTGTCCTGATAGTGCAACACCGTCAAAACCTTCTAGTTCATCATGAACTGCAAAAAAGTGCTACAATGTCAACGCATTCTTGTTCATGTATAATGATTGTGCAACACTTTCAACGCCTTCTAGTTCATGAACTACACTGTCATGATAGTGCAACACTGTCAAAACCCTCTAGTTCGTGAACAACAACGATAGTGCAACACTGTCAACGCCTTCTGGTTCATGAACGACAATGATAGTGCAACACTGCTGACACCTTCTAGTCCATTACCTGCAATGATAGTGCAACACTGTCAACGCTTTCCAGTTCATGAACTGCAAGGATAGTTCAACACTGTGAACGCCTTCCAGTTCATGAACTGCAAGGATAGTTCAACACTGTGAACGCCTTCCATTTCATGAACTGCAAGGATAGTGCAACACTGTCAACACCTTCTAGTTCATGAACTGCAATGACAGTATACCACTGTCAACACCTTCTAGTTCATGAACTGCTCTGTCATACTATTGCAACACTGTCAAAGCTTTCTAGTTCATGAGCTGTTATGATATTACAACACTACCAACACTGTAATGATAGTGTAACACTGCCAACATCTTCAAGTTCATGGACTGTAATGATAGTGCAACACTGTCAACACCTTCCAGTTCATAAACTGGTCCGGTCGGTGGAATTACCGAAATCCCGAAAACCTGGTAAATACCGAAATCCCCTTTCATTTTCATAGGTATATATCGTTTTCTTTTATACGCTCGGATTTAATACTTTATTGTGTTTGAATGTTGTATGCCGTAATTGTTGGAGGTTAGAGAGGGGTGGAGAAGTCGGAGGAGGGGTGGGGGTCGTGGTGACTAAAACTGTAATGATAGTGCAACACTGTCAACACCTTCTAGGTCGTGAACTGCACTGTCATACTAGTGCGACACTGCCAACACCGTCATGGACCTATGCTACAATATATATTGACACATTTGTACGAAGTTTTCGCTATTATTTGCGTGACTCTGGGCTTAATAGTTTTGCGGCCCGGGCCTATTATCAGTTTTGTGGATCGTGGAAAGTTCCCACGTTACTTCAATTTTCGTCCTAAATCAAATTTGGTGACTGTGAAATTATGTATTAAATACATTATTACAACTTATTGATCTATTTGACTAGATTAATCATGAAAATCTTAACAGGAGGCAAACGCGAACACAGTTTATGAGAAGATGCTAGTGGTCGATAACCTGTCTATACTATTAGGGCGGCGTTTTTAGTCAGCGTTGATATTTGAAAAAACAACAACAACAGACAAAACTGCAGAAAACAAAACGGCACCATTGTACATGCATGTTGACGTTAAGAATACGAGGTGTTTGTTTATTTTAGTACGGAAAGTTGATCTACTTGCTGCGAGTTCATTTTTATTAAATTAAATTGTGAAATTAAAGACAAGGAGAGGAAGATGCCAGTGATTCGTACAGGATGAATTCGGATAGGTATGATATCTACTGGTACGTGTTGTGGAAGTTTCAAGCTGAAAAAAATGAAATGGATGGAAAAATGTATTATATGTATTGCCAACACAATGTTTTTTGCCTTTTTCCCAAACTTTGCTCACTCTCAAAAACAAAATTTAAATCGAAAGTAAATTTACTCATGGTAGTGCAACACTGCCAATGGCTTCTAGTTCTTTACATGCTCTGTAACTATAAGACTGGTTCAAGCTTTCCAGTTCAGTAAAAATGCCGGAACACACTGTCAGCTCCTTCTAGTTCATTTACTGCAATGATCGTTCAACAATGAAAACGCCTTCTAGTTCATTTACTGCAATGATCGTTCAACTACAGATATAGTGAAACACTGTCAAGACAACATCCTTTATTCCATAACATGCACTGCCATTATAGTGTAACACTGTCAGCGCCTTCTAGATCACCAAACTGCATCGATAGTGCAACACTGTCAGCGTCTTCTAAATCACTATTGTCTACATCCCATTCTAAACTTGTACAATGTGAACATACCTGGATGATTTAGTGCTCAAAAACCGCTCGCAAGTACTCGTACATTTTTTGTTTCACAACCTTGGTGATAAAAATAGGTGCACGTAATAATTAGCATACATGACGGCATGTGTATATTAGTTAGGTGTACGTTAAGACAAGTGTAAGTTGCGTCAGGTGTACGTAACGACAGGTTTACGTTTTGACGTGTGTACATTGCGTCAGGTGTTCTTTACGTCAATAGTTCGTTATGTCAGGTGTTCGTTATGATGTACATAACAACTGCAGTGCGTTCAGTAAAGCGAGCGTTTACAAAAGGCTCGCAAACGCTTTGTTTTGTATCCCAGTTGCAACGCATCGCATACACATTAAGCGGGAAATCAGACAGCAAACGTTCGCCGCAAACATGTTTACTGAACGCGTTGCAGGTGTAACAACATGACGTCAGGTGAACGTTACGACATCAGTCAACACGTTCTTCAATGACTGTTTTTGAAGAACCACTAATCAAATTATCATCAGCTTGGCAAATCATTCATGCCAGGCCTTAAGTCACAACACTAATCCGTAAGGACCGCCACTTGTAGGAGTGGGGTCAGACCTGAAGGACGGAAAGACTGTTCGGGGCCTGGCTATCGTAGGCGGCGTTCTCGTAGCAAATGCTGGCTGACTCTAGAAGGCCAGTGTCCAGGCTGAGGCGGCGCTTGTCATGTCGCTTCCTGGCAGCCGGTCCATCGAAGTCGGGACTGGTGTAGGAAATATCAGAACAAAAATAATAAAAGAATAACAAAACGTTTATGTAAACATGAGCTCATTTATGATTTTTTATTAAAACTGTTTTTACTCATATATAAGTCATAGTTAAGATCATTGCGAGATAAAAACAGACCTACGGAATAATACAAAGCATTGATTGCAATTATATAAAAATATACACACGACTGTAACACAAGCAAGTTATATCGTGGCTTCAATCAGAATGACCCTTACCAGGAATATGATCGGCTGACCGTGGACTTGAGACGGTGCCATCTGAGTTGTTTGTATGTTTCGTATATGCGACAGTAGCACGCGACAAGGACGGCCCCGACGACGGCGACCATGGTGGCCAACGTCCCAGCCACGATGTACAAGTTGTGACGGTGACCGGGACCCCTTATCTCAGATTCTTCCATGGGAGGCGCGAACACGTCCACTGAGAGGCAATAATTACAAGTACATGAATTACAATTGCGGCCCACGCTCACCATTTGGTTCCCCGCCTGCTACGTTACTGCTTTATGTGCTACGACGAAACAGGGATTCAAAACAGTTTGCTAACGTTAGTCTTAAAGTAAATAAGATAGTTAGTTCAATGAACTAACTTAAGGTGTGTATGGCGAACGTTTGCGATTTGTTTACCCGCTCGTATTGTATATATGTTTTGATGCAACAAAGACTCACAACACAAGAGTGAGCTAACGTGAGCGAGTGTAAGCATTAACTCAACTCAGGGTGGGTTTGTAAATACTAAATTAGAACTGATAAAAAGAGTTACATTTCGTTTACAATTATCACTCAAACTGCCATATCAGGAATGAATTATGTGAACATTTCTTAACTAGGTATTACAACTGAATTTAACGAAAAGCATACGGTTATACTTGAATATATTCATTACATAACAAAAGTACTGATATATATAATAAGCTTTATCGAATTGATCGAAAACCGACACAATCTGACAAGCTATGCGAATATTCAATATTGATCCTAGCCTTATCCTTAAACATGCATCAGTGATTCCACTCAGCCTATTTGTTAGCTAAATATACATTCCAATTAAGCCACTTAGTTCCTAATCTTAAATCTAAGTTAATTATTGAATTTTCTAATTATGTATATTACCAAAATTTTAAACTGCCATGGGGCCGTATTCATTTTATTAAGCATCTTAGTAAAACAAATAAAGAAATTGCCTTTTTTCTATTTTAAATTGAATTTGTAGAAAACGAACAATGTTTTTTATACCAAAAATATGAAAATAAGCAAGAAAATGGTTTAAACAGAATATACATAATGAATAATTCTGATTGGAAGAAAAGGGTATTTAAAAATAATAAAACATTACGAAAATCTCAATTTGTTGAACATATTCACTAAAATGCTTTTACGGCCCATGGAGATTACCTTTACCATACATAATAATATACACGAATGCACCTACTCATATATTCACAGTGTTTTCCCGCGAACGTAATCGGGCATGCGCAGTGATATTCCTCCCCGTGTTCGATGCACGTGGCATGGTTGTGACACGGGCTCGAGTGACACGCGCCTATGACGTCACTACACGTGGCACCTGAAGGGAAACTGTTCATTGACATATTCACTTTATATCGCTCAATATTGCTGAGTAATAGTTGGCCAGTGTTTTGTCTTGCTTTCAAATTTAGTAAATTGCTGAATCGGCATAATAGTCTATAACAGTGTGTGTATATCACGTGATAAATTAGGTCATATATGCTACGAAGGAAGGCAACATTTTGCCTAAAATGAAGACTTTAAGCTGCACTCTCACAGATTTACCATTTTAAAACTTTTATTTTTATTTTTTTGTCTCGTAAAGAGCATTTTTTTTTGCTTTAATATCTGCAAACCAATGATACAAGATTGCTGACAAAGAGTAAGGTCGTAGATTTTTTATATTTCCTATCGAAAATTACGGTTTAAGAAAATGCATAAAACATCAATATTTGAACTTAAATATTAAAATCTGTGATCTTATTTTTTGTCAGCAGTCATATATGTCTGGTCTGCATGGATTTTCGTAAAATCTGGCTTGTCCCAAGATAAAAAATAAAAAAAGATGTCAAAACTTTCAATCTGTGAGAGTGCATCTTTAAGTTAAAGATAACTTTTCTTTTCCTACATCATTTTGAATAAAACAAAGGGCAGTATATGTCGCGTAAAGAGCCCCGTATAAGTACACTGTATAAGCCAGGCGTTATTAACAGCTTAATTCAATTAATAACTATATTAGGAGCGCTGGCTGTAACTCCAAAGAAGAAATATGAACATATTTGAGCACGACAGTATGGTGGTAATGTCTTAAGTAAAGAACGATATTCCGATTTAAGTATGTTGAAGGACGGTCCATGCGTGTACATCTTCAATGCAATACTCTTTTTTAGTAGAAAACAACTTCTTAAACTATAATATTATGTAATCTGTTCTTCGCGGGAGAATGGTCTTGATTTGTGTGTGAAGTACCACAGTAGCTGTGTCCTGCTACGTGACAACGAACGTAGAATAGCTCGCAAATATAATAGCAAACGAATGGAATAAAACAAAATATTTTAATCGTTGGTGACTGAGGACTCTTTCAATAGATTGTAATTATATTACGATCATCTCTGTTTTCAAAAACTTCTCTCTAAAATACGCACATTTTTTTCTGGAATAAAAAAACAACCACGCAATTGTCACGATTCCTATCCAATTTCTCCAGAAATTCCAGGAGGAATATGGCATTTCAAAGCAAGTTAACGCCAATTTATGGCTTACAACAGATCCCGTGTTCTCGGGGACTTAAATCGTAATTTTTTACAACCTGTCGTTTGCGCCTTCCACTCAACTTGTCAAGTTCAGTTTTACTGCCGTTAACGCGTCGTTTGTAACAAAAAGAAACACAAATCAAGACAACAACAGAATATTCGTTTGAATCGCTCCAATGTCATAATCGGATAAACAACGTTAAAGACGCATTAAAACTGGTTTGCTTGTGTGGCTGTTTCTGTTGTTGCTGTTTCTGTTGTGGCTGTTTCTGTTGTTGTTGTTGTTTCAAAAAAATAAGCGCATTTTCGAAATCTCAAAAAAATCTGATATTTTTTTGTAGAAGTTTATAAAAGCAATAGCACAAACAATGACCGTAATACTACAGTCCACACTTTTACCAGAATCGTTCCATTATCTTTGTGAAACAATAATATCTGTTTTGCTCAAAGCGTATATTTTTCCCTATGACTACTTTTGATGTTTGAAAGGGACTGAACACCGGATGATAACATTGCAAGAAAAAAATTTTTTTTTTAGAAACTTCATTAATTGATATCATAATATATAACGCATGGAATCTTACTCACTGATGTATCATATCGCTTAAAACACAATTCTTTTGCAGTATTTGCAATGCGAAATGTACTGGGTACTCAGATGCTAAAAAAATACCCTTTAATCTGGGAAACTCAGCTGAAAAAGGTTTTTAATCATGTAGAATATATATCATCGGTCTCATACTGTCCTGTATTAATCCTTCTAGGCTTGTTCTGAGGAAATAGTGTGTTTGCTGATTTTATGGACCATCTGATGTCTAGTCCAATTTATACACAAACATAGCCATAAAACATGTAAACCTAAAAATAAATTTTGTATATTTGTGGGAAATTTTAACTCCGCATATGCTTTAGCTTTTACGTCGCTATTTAGGTCAAATACTCACAGTTTAGTTTATACGAATTTCCTTTAGCTCGATTGTGACGAAAGCTGATAGCATCACTCTCCAGTCCGTTTCCTGGGTAGAAACCAGTGTCCATTTTTAGAGGCCGTGAAAAAATACCCCTGGTGGGGATCGAACCCTTGGATGTGAGGCGTATACCAATACCACTTGACCACTACAACCCTCACTCTTGACAAGCGGTTATAGAAACATATCAACTTATGGTTCACCACAAATCATTCAATGCTCAATGACAAGGAATCATATCGATAAAATTCCCTAATAATTGTTTTATTGATACCTGTATATCCGGTTGGGCATGCGCAATGAATTCTATCCCCGAGATATGTACACGTGGCATTCATGTGACAAGGGTTTGGTGTGCAGATATCTTTCTGAAAAGTACAACATTGGCCACGTGCAGTTGTTCGTCATACATGCAGACAGTAATGTGTTACTTTGTTTAGCAATGATAATAATTATGCGACGGCCTGCTTTTTCATAATACCATTTTGGGCGATTTCTTCGCAATCATCCTAATTTGTTTGTTATCGAAATTTGCATTCAATAGGCCAATATAATAAATTAAGTCAGGAAAAGAAACCCTTAAATCTTGATTCCCATAACATGTGTCAATTCGTACTGTGAGTCACTCCGTTTTTGTAACAATATATACATGGAATTGTCCGTATTTGTGACAATCTGTACTTTGAGTCACTCCGTGTTTGAGACAATCCATACCACTACTCTCTCCTTATCTGTGACAAAAAAACCGTTCATTGCGTCTATTTAACATTTATGCAATATGTACCCTGAGTCTCTCCGTGTTTGTAACAATCCGTACCTCGAGAGCCCTTACTTGTGGAAATGTACCCTGGGTCTCTTCGTATTCCTGCCAGTCAGTACCTGTAGTTTTTCTGTGTTTATTACAATCCGTTCCTTTATTACCTTCGTATTTGTGACACTCCGTACATTGGGTCTTTCATTATTTATTGATCCGTACCTGAGTCTCTTACAATCCGTACATTGAGTCTCTTCGTATATATAACAATCCGTACCTTAAGTCTCGTGACAATCCGTACCTTTAGTCTCGTGACAATCCGTGCCTTAAGTCTCGTGACAATCCGTACCTTAAGTCTCGTGACAATCCGTACCTTTAGTCTCGTGACAAATCGTACCTGAAGTCTCGTGACAATCCGTACCTTTAATCTCGTGACAATCCGTACCTTTAGTCTCATGACAATCCGTACCTTCAGTCTCGTGACAATCCGTACCTTTAATCTCGTTAAAATCTGTACCTTTAGTCTCGTGACAATCCGTACCTTAAATCTCATGACAAGCCGTACCTTTAGTCTCGTGAAAATCCGTACCTTAAGTCTCGTGACAAGCCGTACCTTTAGTCTCGTGACAATCCGTACCTTAAGTCTCGTGACAAGCCGTACATTAAGTCTAGTGACAAGCCGTACCTTTAGTCTCGTGACAATCCGTACCTTTAGTCTTGTGACAATCCGTACCTTAAGTCTCGTGACAAGCCGTACCTTAAGTCTCGTGACAATCCGTACCTTAAGTCTCGTGACAATCCGTACATTAAGTCTCGTGACAATCCGTACATTAAGTCTCGTGACAATCCGTACTTAAAAATTTCGTGTCAGCCCATACCTCTACCCTTGAGTTGCCCAGTATCTCTAACTTGAGACTTGGTCATACAGCAGCGCAGTTGCCCGTTGGTCATTGTTACGATTGAGCGAACTAAACCAGTCCTTAGATCAAGACAAACCTTGTATATACAAATACAGTTCACAAACGTACTATGGTCTACTCGTACCGTGAGACTACTCGTACCGTGATACTACTCACACCGTCACTTAACTCGTACCGTGACACTTCTCGTACTATCAGACTACTCGTACCGCGGGTCTACTTGTACCGTGAGACTTCTCGTACCGTGACACTTCTCGTACTGCCAGACTACTCGTACCGCGGGCCTACTCGAAGCGTGACACTTCTCGTACTGTCAGACTACTCGTACTGCGGGCCTACTCGTACCGTGAGACTTCTCGTACCGTGACACTACTCGTACTGCCAGACTACTCGTACCGCGGGCCTTCTCGTACCATGACACTTCTCGTACTGCCATACTACTCGTACAGCGGGCCTACTCGTACCGTGAGACTTCTCGTACCGTGACACTTCTCGTACTGCCAGACTACTCGTACCGCGGGCCTACTCGTACCATGACACTTCTCGTACTGCCAGACTACTCGTACAGCGGGCATACTCGTACCGTGAGACTTCTCGTACCGTGACACTTCTCGTACTGCCAAACTACTCGTACCGCGGGCCTACTCGTACCGCGGGCCTACTCGTACAGTGACGCTTCTCGTACTATCAGACTACTCGTACCGCGGGCCTACCTTATGTTCACACCGGTCGCCTGTATGTCCATGAGAACAGCGACACTCGAAAGCATCTAGCTGGTCCACACAGCGCCCATTGTTCTGGCATGGCGAGGACAGGCACTCGTTGTATGCTAGTTCACAATGGACTCCATGGTAACCTAAGAGAAAAGCAGGGTTGAGGATTGATTGCATTTGTACACCAGTTTGTGGTAAGCTCAGTTAACAGTAATCATCTAGCCGGTCCACACAGCGCCCATGGTTCTTGCATGCGAGGACAGGCACTCGTTGTATTCTAGTTTGGCACCATGGTAACCTGAGGGCAGAGGATTGATTACATTTGTTTATGTGGTAAACTCAGTTTAAAGTACTCATCTAGACGAAAACAGTGAAAAGGGATCATTTATATAAAAAAAAAAACACATCTAAACACTAGCTCTATTGTAAGCATAATATTTCGATGGTAGCTTTGCTGGTTATGTGAAGTTAGCAAAACAAATGATATTGGATATTGTGCATTCAAAAACGGATTGTCTTTCCGGCAAGACATTGGACATTCAAATACAGAACATCATGATGGCACATCATAAGAAATTGACTGTAGGAAAAAATGAATGTCTTGATGGCACGACACTGGACGTGAATACATGCAAAGCATGACTATCGTGCTAGCACTAAATTAGACATTCAAAAACACGAATGTTGTGCTGGCAAGAGTTTTCTGACATTGTAAACCATCCATATACATCTGAGAATGTTTTCTATGGAAAATGGCCGAGCAGTTCCGAATGGCATGGCAGCGATCGCATTGACTCTAATCCATACACTTATATGCCAACCCTAGTTTACAGGCATCTCATAGTCTCCATTCCTTACATTTAAATGGCAATACATTTCTCGTCGATACTTCGTAACTAGAAGGTCCACTAAGGCTACTCATTTTGCAGACGATGCCACAGTGACTGTTTTAGCAATTGCTGTCGAACCCCGTTGGCTCGAACTCGCTTGGCTCGAATAAACTCGTTGGCTCGAACTGGATTTCCAGGACCGATTTCTTTACCTTGAAGGAGAGCATAACCAGGGCTTGATGTATTTTTCCTGGTCCCTAGAAGCTCGAGTCAACGAGGCATTTCTATATTTATATTTTCAATACATATCAGAAACATTAAGAAGAGTGATGAAGAAGTTTTTTAGTTTGTAAAAAGTCGATTAACAAATACTTAAAGGGTAAAAACTATTATCATGTTGTCAGTCATACGCGACGTGAGCATTAAAGCAAAGTAAAAATGTCGAAATATGATTCCAACGAGTCCTTATGCACGGCAAAAATATTCTTAAATTAAATGTCATAATTTGAAATACGATTCAAGCTTCACAATTTTAATTAGGCTCCAGCTGACACACGGTGCCATGACATTTAAAACAGTTTCCACAACAATTAAAATAATGATTTAAATTTCTCGTTTAAAATGTTTCTGAAACATATTTGTTAACTTTAAATCAGAAATATTTGATTTTAAAAGTATTAAAACGCCGCCTGAAAATGAAATAAAGGTTTAAGAACGTGGGCTTTTAAACTACTGCAATGTTTCATTTCAGCTAAATTCGTTTCAGGTAACCGATCCACAAATATTTCATGCATTTTGGATGACTGGTGACGCCATATTATTTTCGTATCATTTGTAGTGGATTAAACAAATTCAGCTGAAAAAAGCAAAAATAAATTTTCGTATTTTTTCTCCTTTAATAAACTAGTAATCTATGTAGTGGGCGATTTTTTGGCATTTCTGCCGTGAACATGTACGACAATTCTTGAAGTATTTTAGTGGCTGGGCGAAAATACGATACGAAAACGCCCAACTACGAAATAATAAAATAAAAACCGGCATATTTCCCGGAAAATGGATTTTTTGGGGGCATCAATGTTGAAAAACATTGACAATCAGACCTCATTCAAAAGCAGTACGTGCACAATGAGAAGAAAAGTGTTAAAATCGATGCGAACACGTTTAAATGTTAATTTTAAATCGGCAGTTGATATTGCCTTAAAAAAGATTCCTTATTCAGTTTTTTATACCTTCATGCCATCAGTTAAAACTAAAAAAGCATTTGATCTTGCCAAAAAACTATAAAGGGTTCGGACACGGTTCGTTTATTTATTGCTACAAAGACACATTATTATTTTAAATGGTATAATTTGTTCAAAACGTTTATCATATAAATCATCACGAATTCCTGAAAGGTAAATCATTTTTTATACAATTATACAATATAAATTGGACAAATGAAATTTGAAAGGCATACTTAAAGTTTAAACTTGAACAGGGCAGTACTGAATAAAATCAGTATTGCAAGTTCTTTTCTGGATGGTATTTTTATAATTTATTTCAGTCATACTCACTTCCATAGTTTAGCTCCGTTTTTTGGCGTTTTTTGTATTGTCTTTTTTTTCGTTATTTCGCGGCGAAAATACGAATTTTCAGAAATCGGCCACAATAGTAAATAGCAAATGGCAACTAAATTCCATTGGCGGTCACCAGGCATAAACTATTTACATTATTGTTAATGGAGCTTTCAGAGAACTAACTGATCTGTGGGTCGGATTCCTTTAGTTTCAACGGGTCTTTACGAATGTTAATTCTCAAATATCACCATGTTTCCCATCTTGAAATGAAGCGTTTAAGTTGAAACCTCTAAGTGACAATCCTGTGAATACCAATGCTTATTTAATTTTCTTGAAAGAACGATGTTTTCTCGTATTACATGAATTATTTAATGTTGTAAAAACAATACAAATTCATGTCAGGTTTCTTACCATAGGTGAAAATACCTCGAGCCTCGGTGAGTTCCAGCCAAGCGGGAATGCTTTCTTTCAGTATAAAAAATCAGGTTCGAGCCAACGAGGAAATCGAGTCAAGCGAGTTCGAGAAAACGGGATTCGACTATTTGGTGTTGCTGATAAAATTATATTAATTGTTTTGTTCGCTGAGTCGCATTGGTTTTTGAAATCAAGCTTATAATAGGATTGGTCCACATGTCCAGTTTCGTTAAACAGCATTCAGCACTGCTTAAAGCCCTACGGCTGTAAGTAATAAACAACATAGATTTAACTTAAACTTTAGAGAAGAATATAAGTGTTTGATTGGTCTGTAGATGTAGTTGGCCAGTTAATTGAATGATTTCACTCAGGCATGGGATAATTCAATATAATTCTTATGTTTGTCCTAAGACACGCCTCAGTCAGTCCATTGGCCCATTATTTTTGCAGTCCAATTGTCTTAAAATTAAGTGAACTGTAAGGTGATAAATGAATACAGCCCGGGGTTAACATAGAAATTTATTAAAAGTATTATGTTTTCTTGACGAAATTTAGCAAAACCTTTGGCTTGTCTATCAAACTTGACCCATATTGTCGAATTATATGAGTTAAGAACGGATTATACATTCTCGTCAAATAAACACTGTTCTTGAATGTGACCATCGATTCGAGCGTCAGTATAAACAACAAGAACCTACCCATTAAATAAAAATAGACATGACGTAGCGACGGTGCGAAATTTCAAACCCTATTAAACCCACATGACCCATTTTCGTCCCGTAACATGTCCAATAAGTAATGTTGAAGAGAAAGTTCAAACCTACAACCCGTCACAACACCCCCGCCTCCAAGTTTTCGTCGAGAAAGGTGACTTAGTCAAATAAACTGATGGCGCGAAGGTACGACCTTCGACCCCTGTCAATCCCGGAAGATGAATAGGCCAATTTAGTTGTGATAGCGCGAGGATTCCAACATTCTACCCCTGTGTTGACAATCACATCACCTACCGGGAACGCAGTAGCATTGATAACCCTCCGCTCTATCCACACAGATCCCGTGCACGCATGGGTTGGCACGGCAACGTGTAAGCACATGCTCGCACCTGCTTCCGGTCACGTGTATAGGACAAAGACACGTGGTAGCCTTTGTAGCTGTTTCGTTGTAAATGGACTCTGATGGGCTGCCTGTTAAAAATCAAATAGAATGGAATAATGGAATTTAAGGTTTAAAGTTAATACAGAGTTATTTAATTTTGGCAAGAAATGATCAGATGCATTTACATTGATAGTCATTTTAATGAACTAAAATACTTTTGTAAAACTAAGCACGAACAGTGCTCAAAACAAACCTGGTAACTCATGTGTTGCGTTTGCCTCGATACAAGTGCCGCCATTGAAACAAGTGACGTCAGAGCACGTGACCATAGGAAATTCCTGTTGACATGTGACACCTCCGTAACGATCGCAACACTGACAGACGGGGCGTGCCTAAATTTAAAGAACATAATTATGTATATTGATAAGTTTTGTAGTTTCTTAGATCCTATGCACAATAACTTGAAATCGGGATACCTGGCGAATAGATTTTTTATTTTTTATTTTTGATGTGTAGAGAAAGTTTACGTAACTTTACTGAACTCTGTTATAACATTATATTGGTTAAATATTGAAAAACAAGAAATCCGATTGGCTATATCGTTCTAAGATCCAATTAAAAATAATATTGAATACTATATAAGTGGCATGTCTCCATTCCCTGTCGTTAAAGAAAAACAAAATATATGTATATAGTTCGTACAAAATACTAGTTTAAAGGTGCTTAGCAATTAGTTATTTACGAAGTAAATATTGTATGCTTAGTCATTTTTTATTTTTCGTACTCCGTACCATCATCGTACTCGAAATTATTAGTTCTAAGACAGAAGTACATGAAACGATATGAAATACGTTTCGGGTTAAAACGGTTTATTATACTGTAAGATTTAACAACTCTATATTGTTATGAGTATGCCAGCCTTGTTTATTTTGAATCATCCCTCGTAGCTGCAGATATAACATTAAATACGTCAATTGGGAATCCTATACGTACATATCGAAGTTTCTCTAAATCGCAGAATATTCTATTTTGAAACTGCCAAATATAAAGTTACTTCTGATTTTGTTTATATGAAACTGCGAAATATAAAGTTACTTCTAATGTTTTTTCTTTTTACCGTCTGATTCGAAATGGCACAAATTCCTCTTCCAGAGCAGACGATACCATTACCGTCTGCTGGACAGTCATGGACAGTGATGTTTAGCAGAAACTGAGTGTCACAGTCTGTCCCATTTGGATCACTGTGCCCTGAAACATAAAACAATCTGTACAAAACGCATAACTCAACTGGTTAGAAAGTATAGATCGGAAACATAATACATGCACAAACTCTTGACCTCGTGAGTACTCTGACCTTGGCCCAATGCACCTACTCTTGACCTATCAAGTTCTTTGACCTTGAGTCGTCTCGAATCGTATATAAAAAGTCAAGAACAAAGCCAAAATAGTAGTTAAAAGTAGGGAGAAAATGGGCCTGGTTTTTAAACACAACTTTTCACGTTTCTATACATTTCTGAGCTGACAAGTAGTGTTGTCGGGTCTAGATTGCATTCTTTGAACAGTTATTACATAACTCCGTGGTCCCAAACCATCAATGGGTATACTTTATGACATTCGCGTGCATTCAATCTACTTTTACGCAATGTTAACGACGCCAACAGTTCTTGCTCCTATAATAGCCATATCATCCAGCCTGACTAGTCATCTAGCCATAGTGGGACAGGTAGTTTACTACGGAAACTGGATAGGTCCGCCGATGCCCAAAACTTAAATTCATTAAATAGGTTTATCACACAGCCTGACAATTGTCTATGCAGTAAGTGAGTGAAGTGTGTAATGTTTAGTTAACAATGGAAACAGGAATAGTTCGCCACTGCCGAACATTTGAATTGATGTAAAGGGTCTATTATCCAGCCTGACTATTCACCTTGTCAAACTGGATCAGGTATTTTACTACGAAAACAGGTTAAGTTTGCCGCTACCAAACCCTTTAGTTCATTTAAAATGTCTAAAATCCAGCTTGAGTGTTCATCTTGTCAAAGTGGATCAGGTATTTAACTACGAAAACAGGATAAGTTTGCCGCTACCAAACTCTTTAGTTCATTTAAAATGTGTAAAATCCAGCTTGATTGTTCAACTTGTCAAAGTGGATCAGGTATTTAACTACGAAAACAGGATAAGTTTGCCGCTACCAAACCCTTTAGTTCATTTAAAATGTCTAAAATCCAGCTTGAGTGTTCATCTTGTCAAAGTGGATCAGGTATTTAACTACGAAAACAGGATAAGTTTGCCGCTACCGAACACTTTAATTCATGTTATTAGATTGCCACTGCTAAACATTTTAATTCGTGTAATATGTCTTTTATTTAGCCTGACTATGCATCAAGTCAGTGTGGCAAGACGGACTTCAATCAAACCATTGCTAAGTGTGTATACTCAGATAGAGCCCTAAGTAAAAGAAAAAAAAGACTGGCAAGACTTTCGCTCAAAGACCACCTCTTAGTTTACACTTATTTCTTAAATCTCGATTGTGACGAAAGCGGAATCACTCTCGAGTCCGTTTCCTTTAGAGAGACCATGTGAAAGTATCCCTGGTGGGGATTGAACCCTAAACCTTTTGAGTGAGAGGAGTACCACTCTCATCCTAAAAAGACCACCTCTTGATTGTGTTAATGAGAATTAGATAAGGTCTTCAAACAAATATATATAGACATATCACATTTGGCCAGAGAGGATTGAGGCCCACTCAAATATACAAGAGACATTTAAACCTGGTAATTTCAATAATCGATTGTTTGGAATTTTCATTTAACGCCCACATATTCTTACAGCAAGGGCTCAGACATGGAGCAACTACAAACATAACAATAAAATAAAATATTAAATATCTAAATTAATTTTATAGTTTCACACTTATCTTTTTCTGTTATATGGAATTGCTGAAACTAGTTTTAATATGACACAATTTTCTTTATTATCCCTGGGATGATATCTGACACAAACAACTTTCTGTAGTGTTGTTGTTTATCTTTCAATGAAGACATTGTCTTTCTGAACACGAACTGCTCAACTGTTTGTTTTACTCCAAAGAAACAGATCGCAAAACATCACAGCACAAAGGAGCATATGGCTTTGCACCTGAGTGTAAATTTTGAGAGTTTTCTTTAACTCAAAATCTTTTGAAATCGGAAATGATCGATCACCTATAATTCCACCACTTCTAAGATCTAGCAAACCCGACTCATATGGAGTTTAACAATTAATTTCAAGACATTTCCCCCCAAACCACACACAATCAACTACGCCATCAAGGTACGCCCCTAAATGTGGAAAGGTTCTGTTCAGTTTCAACCTATCTATGAACACTGAAATGTAATCTCGTGAAGATATGTCTGATTATAAACTTTGTGTACATACTTCTTGGACCTTCTTTTTGTATACTATTTTTATGACTGCTGGACTGTTTGTTTCATTTCGCAGAGTAAAAAATAGTGACTGCATCATGTTTGATGTGATGCGTCTCCTTTTATGCGTTTCCATATTTTGCTCTTCGATAGTTTGAGAGTTAGCTTGTCAAGATTACATAATTGGGTCTTTAACATAATAGTTGGGGTCTCTAACATAATAGTTGGGGTCTCTAACATAATAGTTGGGCTAACTTACATAAAAGATGGGGCCTCTAACATAATAGTTGAGGTAGCATAAATAATAGTCGGGTTCTCTAGCATAATAGTTGAGGTAACATACATTAGAGTTGGGGTCTATAACATAATAGTTGAGGTAGCATAAATAATAGCTGGGGTCTCTAACATAACAGTTGAGATAACGTACATCATAGTTGGGGTCTCTAACATAATAGTTGAGATAACGTTCATACTAGTTTGGTTCTCTAACATAACAGTTGAGATAACGTACATCATAGTTGGGGTCTCTAACATAACAGTTGAGATAACGTACATCATAGTTGGGGTCTCTAACATAACAGTTGAGATAACGTACATCATAGTTGGGGTCTCTAACATAATAGTTGAGGTAACGTACATACTAGTTTGGTTCTCTAACATAACAGTTGAGATAACGTACATCATAGTTGGGGTCTCTAACATAACAGTTGAGATAACGTACATCATAGTTGGGGTCTCTAACATAATAGTTGAGGTAACATACATAATAGTTGGGGTCTCTAACATAACAGTTGAGATAACGTACATCATAGTTGGGGTCTCTAACATAATAGTTTAGGTAGCATACATACTGGTTTGGTTCTCTAACATAACAGTTGATATAACGTACATCATAGTTGGGGTCTCTAACATAATAGTTGAGATAACATACATACTAGTTGGGGTCTCTAACATAACAGTTGAGATAACGTACATCATAGTTGGGGTCTCTAACATAACAGTTGAGATAACGTACATCATAGTTGGGGTCTCTAACATAATAGTTGAGGTAACATACATAATAGTTGGGGTCTCTAACATAACAGTTGAGATAACGTACATCATAGTTGGGGTCTCTAACATAACAGTTGAGATAACGTACATCATAGTTGGGGTCTCTAACATAATAGTTGAGGTAACGTACATACTAGTTTGGTTCTCTAACATAACAGTTGAGATAACGTACATCATAGTTGGGGTCTCTAACATAACAGTTGAGATAACGTACATACTAGTTTGGTTCTCTAACATAACAGTTGAGATAACGTACATCATAGTTGGGGTCTCTAACATAACAGTTGAGATAACGTACATCATAGTTGGGGTCTCTAACATAACAGTTGAGATAACGTACATCATAGTTGGGGTCTCTAACATAATAGTTGAGATAACATACATACTAGTTTGGGTCTCTAACATAACAGTTGAGATAACGTACATCATAGTTGGGGTCTCTAACATAACAGTTGAGATAACGTACATCATAGTTGGGGTCTCTAACATAATAGTTGAGGTAACATACATAATAGTTGGGGTCTCTAACATAACAGTTGAGATAACGTACATCATAGTTGGGGTCTCTAACATAACAGTTGAGATAACGTACATCATAGTTGGGGTCTCTAACATAATAGTTGAGGTAACGTACATACTAGTTTGGTTCTCTAACATAACAGTTGAGATAACGTACATCATAGTTGGGGTCTCTAACATAACAGTTGAGATAACGTACATACTAGTTTGGTTCTCTAACATAACAGTTGAGATAACGTACATCATAGTTGGGGTCTCTAACATAACAGTTGAGATAACGTACATACTAGTTTGGTTCTCTAACATAACAGTTGAGATAACGTACATCATAGTTGGGGTCTCTAACATAACAGTTGAGATAACGTACATACTAGTTTGGTTCTCTAACATAACAGTTGAGGCAACATACATAATAGTTGGGGTCTCTAACATAATAGTTGAGGTAGCATACATTACTAGTCACAGAAGTGAGGACTTTTGATCACTGAGTGCATTCATACTTCACGAATAATAAACATTGTATCACTAAAGACCTGGGCTGGATAAGAGTGGCAATAAGTACTTTAAACATTACACCAACTGTATACTATGAAACTCATAAATATTATCACATTAAGAAAGCAACTTTGTGTATATTTCTCACGACTCAAATACCAACATGTAAAGCGAAATATTGTATTGATTTTCCTTTTTTTACTGAAATGTAGTACTTTTCAAAATGAGTATTAACTATTGCTTTATTAAATTCATACAGTGATAAATGAGATATGAGATAAAATCAATATCAAGCAGATTTTATTTGCTTTGTACCTTTGCATATTGAATATTTGCTTTTTTACAACAGCCTCGTTGTTTTTTTATGTTTTTTCTTTTCCATCTGCTCATGCTGTCATGTTACATGAACTGAGTTGATAATCACATTATACCTTTTGTGTATATTATGAGAAAATATCAATATCAAGCAAATGTCGCATAGCAATTACTGTACAATTATCTAGAAGCAAAATTCAGTTGTTCAAATGCCCGTACATCATCTTTCTTATATCTTGAATAAATGGAGTTTCTTTCCTTGCGTACAGATAACAGTCATGCTTTGATATCACGAAGGAGGAGCTCCATGGTGAAGCTTCAAAACTCATCGTAGACATTGATTCGCTTTTGCAGTAGTTAGTTACTCTTTCGTTTATTTTCCTAAAGTGTGCCACTTCCTCTACAAAGTCTTCACCTTCACGCAATACTTTCTTGTTAAATTCTTCAACAGCTCGTTCGTACAACGCAAAATCAAGGTAAAGGAACGCATTGAGCTTATCGACATCATTGGAGCTAAATCGTCTTGGTTCTTCTTTTGAAACCATTTGTTTCTGGTAAAAAATATCTTTAAGCTGCCATCCTAGTATCCTTTTCAGCAAGACAGCTGATTCATCCAAGCGTTCATTAATCATTATTAAACAATAATCGTTCATTAGTTCGTCAAGATAATCATTAACCTCTTGTTTTATAACCAAACCATCTAATTGTATGCCACTGTTTGGAAACAAACGAAGTGGAAACCCAAATTCAAAAGCCATTCTGTTATTTGCCATCGAGTTTTTCTCTTTATCATATCTAAAAGGTGATGCAGCAAAGTCAGTAAGATTTACACCTGGAAACAATTTAAAAAACCGAAATGCTGATTCAAGCCTCTTTATTGGCTGGCGAGTTATTCCTATGTATTTCATGTCAGCAGGTAACATTCGTGTAAAGTTGCGTTTATTGTAAATGACATGGCAGCACATGATGTCATACTGTTTCCCCGTAGGATGGGGTACAATGTTCTTCTCCGATAGAGAATTCTGAAAACTTATCACATTAGAATAGCCGGACTCAGT
Source organism: Mya arenaria (assembly GCF_026914265.1). Classification (NCBI taxonomy): domain Eukaryota; kingdom Metazoa; phylum Mollusca; class Bivalvia; order Myida; family Myidae; genus Mya; species Mya arenaria. The sequence continues at coordinate 13,516,044 of NC_069136.1, forward strand.
CAGACTGTGCTTGTCATGGGCAAGTACAAAGGTAAGGTTCCGGGATAAGCCGAATCTTAAAAATATGTTCTGAACAGTAGAACTTCCGGTTTTATGCACTTTTAGGAAAACCAAGCGGTGAGCTTCAGGAATAGACGGATTGCTGAAGCTTTTGATTCTCTGATCCGAACGTGGTATCTTGGGGTCGTCGATCGGAATATTTTGGCTGAAACGTGAGCTTAAACCAGTATTTTCGGATGGTTTAGTCTTCACAATTATATTCGTCTTTGATTTCACAATATGTGGGTCGCGAACATCGCCGGATGGGATGTTTGAAGAAATGTAGAGCACTAAAAGTACTACCACACATGTCAGCAAACCCCTGAAAAATGAAATTGAAGGCATACAATTTACAAAAATAATATGAAAAATAACACCGTTGATTCAACTGGTACAAACATAGAATGGTGCTCATGACGTCGACATACTGGTTATCTGCATCTGCAGCCAACTGTTAAAAGCTGCTCTCTCACAGATATACCGTTTTTACATTTTTTTTTATCTTTTGTCTTAGAAAGAGCAATTGTTTGCGCAAATACCTGCAAACCAGTGATACAAGATTGCTCTTAAAAGATCTGATCTCAGATATCCATATTTCCGGTCGAAAATTAATGTTTTATGGCTTAAAGCGTTACTAAGAAAAACTGCATAAACTATCACACTTATTTAAAAAATCTGTGATCGAACTTTTTGTCAGCAGTGTTAAATGACTGGTTTCCATGCATTTTCGCATAAATCGTCTCGTTCCAAGACAAAAATATTGTCAAAACGGCCAATCTGTGAGACTGCAGCTCCGGTTTATCCTTTGGTTAAATTTCGTTGAATTGTTTATTGATTGGTCAACATTTATCCAATAATGACATATTAAATTGCGAGCTTGTGCAAACTAACCAAAAGATAATCTGCGGATAAATTATCCAGTTTTTATAGTAGGCCGCTAGAGTCATTCAGTGTCAATTGAACGAATAGAAATATCACATGAAAAGTCAAATATTATAATAATATATTTTCAAATTCAAAAATATGAACAACTCAAAAAAATGGTTTATTTTTCAATGTTCCATGGACGCTCTCTCATCTTTGTTTTAAGTCATCATTCGAAGCTAAATGTTGCCTTCCGAAGTAGCATTTATGACGTAATTTATCACGTGGTATACACATACGGCATTAGTGACATTGCAAAGACAGTTTAAGACTTATGAATAAAGCCGATTGCTTTGTACATTCTTAGGAAGCATACCTTTTCGTAAATCGTTTGCAATTTGTGATGGAAAGAGTTTGCAGGTGGATATAGAAGTTTAATATTAGTTGTCTCTCCATAAATACTCTTCCCTATTTGTAGGACTCCGACTTGGATTTGTTTACGCCCTGAAACAGTAATCCCTAATACCACTTAAGTAACGGATTTATTACTAATACGTAGTGGTTTTAGAACAGCCAGGATTGAGAGGCACTATATAGGTATGAACACATAAGTAGATTACTGATTGAATAGAACTTAAACCACAATTATATTCGGTCAATGAAATTAACCACAGTTTTTACATTTGAGATTCAGACTTTGGCAATCTGTTGTTGAATGGGTGCCAACGCACCTAGCACATGCTACTAATTTAATACATTCATGTGCCTTGTGGCCAAACCCCTGACAATTGAAACATATATCGGGGTCTTCCTGTCTAGGATGTACGAATAATACAAGACTAGTGCCGTCCACCCTGATGTACCTTGGGAGGCTGGTTGGGAGTAATGAAGGTAATCCCCACCGACCGGGGCAAGGGTGGTGGGGCCTCTAGACGATCCAGCCCTAAAATATGTCACTGGAGGCTCTAGACACTCCCCAAGGCACGCCAGGTCCTCACTCTCTGGGATACCCGACAAAACACCATTAACTAGTAACATATTTTGTCAGCAGTCTTTTATCACTGGTTTGCAGATATTTACGCAAAAAATTGCTCATTCAAAGACAAAAATTAAAAAAAGTTGTAAAAACGGTAATTCTGTGAGAGTGCAGCTTTAATACAACACATCTAAATCCATTTAAGCATTGTATTTCAGGACCAAAACCAAAATAAAATATAGGGTACGAAATGGCCAAAAATCGGAGGTAAGGAAATGTTAGGGTACAAAATGACTATTCCCAACTCCGCCAACAGGTTCAATACAACTGTTTTATAAGACGTACAGAGTGGTTGAAGTATTTTATATACTAGAAATTCCAAATATGTTTTAAATGAGGCTTACAATTCTCAAAACAGTCGGAAAAAAACGGAAAACAAAATGGCTGCCTCTTAAAATAATTTTTAGCATTCTCATATCAGGGCAAGTTTCGACATGAGAATGGTCCGTTCCTCTAATCCAGTATTTGGCGAGTTTAGTAGCAAATCAAAACGGCAGAAACTCGTTTTAGGCGACTTTGGTCGACATGGCAAAATATTGGCATATATTGTCGTCGATTGTTGAGTATTAGTGCTACAATTGTCCCGGTATCGCGTCAAATACGTAAAAGTTGATTAACAAAAAACTAGATAAGTTAGACCCAAAGGTTATCTTTTGGTTCAAACAATTTGATTGGTTAACGGTAATTATTTGGATAAATATTGACCAATCAATAAGAAGGGGTATAGTAGGCATATAATTACCATTACTTATAAATGAATTAAAACAACAAACAAAAAACAACTATGAATTAAAACAATAACCAAAAACAACTACCATCATGTTTGAACTATTCAAATGGTATAAAAATACACTTACCATGATTTAAGGATAATATCAAGCCTCATTCGGAAAACTAAAATAGAGAGAATTAATGGATGCACCTATAACGGATTCCAAGTTTCCAAGTTTATTCCCTATAACTCATGTCACAAAACATGACAAAAGGAGTTTTGAAATATATTAATATATATAACTATATAAAGAACGAGAATAGTCTCAACATGTTTCAGACATTATCTATAAGAATCAATAAATCCAATCAGTGGCATACTATATCATCATTATAATGTATTCCACTATCGACAGATGTTCACAGTGATATATTAAATATAATTTTCTACGTTTGAGTAAAACAAATTAGAAGAAAATTATTTCACCTTGTCTATAATGGAATAACTGCTTTGGATAAGACAAATGAATGAAGGATAAAGAAGTTATTAATAAATATCCTAACTTGCCCTAAAACTTTAACCTTAGTTCCATAGTCAATCAGGGGCAATAATTTGTATAAAGGATAATATGGAGATATTTAAAGTAATTAACAATACCATTTCTACGGGCGTTTATGTGTTGAAATTTTTTGTAAAAATTATTCGAAATATATCCGATTAAATTACCGTTACTAGATGTACACATTTTTGACTTTTGTGAGTGTGAAAAAGTGTATGGTTTAGCATAGGCCGAAATGAACTTCTTTATAAATGTTGTTGTTATAAATTATTGGTCAAACTCGAACTCGTCCTTTACATCCAGTTCGAGCTAACGAATAATTCGAGCCAAGCGAGTTCGAGTCATCAGGGTTCGTCTGTATATTTTTTAGATGTTACTTTTTCCACGTTGTCGTCGACGTCCATTTTCGATCAATAACTTTTGAATGGTTTGACGAAGAGATGTGTTATGCACAATGATAATGGTCAGTAGATGATTCCTTTATATTGTGATGTAATAAGGTAAAAAAAATAGACCATAGGGTTCATTTGGGCACTCCCTACAAACGACAAACCAGATCTGTGGCATTCTAGTTATGCAGGGTTAACATTCAAAAGGGTCAACGAACAGGAATGGGTTAGACTTAATTCACCTTTGTCCTTACAACAAAATGAAACTAATATAATTGTCTTGCCGTTGATGCTAGCTGCGTCTACTATATTGGTATTTGTTGCGATAAGTGTAAGTTTGAGCGCTCGTCAACTGACTTATCCCCCTCGTCGCCGAGGCGAATTTCTTGTTTTTATTGACCTTTCAAAATCACAACCCTAATAAGCAATATTCTAATACATAGATAATGTTTGATGCATTGCGAATTTATCGGCTGTTGAAATCACCTGTTTATAATATAAAACAATGGAACCTCGTACTTAAATTTTTAAACGAATACCCCACTAGCGGATCCAGGAGTGGGGCGCACCCGGCGCACACCCCCCCCCAAAAAAAAAAAAAAAAAAAAATATCGTCCAAGTTTACTTATATTTCAATACATTTGAAAAAAAAATAACATAACAAAACCCATTGCCAGTGCCATGTACCATTCCGGACTAGGATTGTTAAAACTTTCTTGTGGAAGTACCCTCAACCACCCTACCAACATTTTAAACCAAATACATTTCGGTTATGAGGGAGGGCACAAGTCAAAATGTTAAGCCAGTAAGTTAAGCCCTCTCTCACGTCAAATTCTGGATCTGTTCCTGTGCCCTAATTAGAGGCACATGGTTAAACGAGAGACAAAACACCCACAAAACAACAAAGTCAGACTAAATAAGCATCAAACACATACGGCTGGGGTTACCCCACTAGAACGACCAGTGAAGTAGGAGGAAAACATGTTGGTCAGGGGCGTAGCTAGCCCTTTACTCATGTTGTTTCATAATAGTACAAGGGGGTTCCGGGGGCATACCCCCTCGGAAAACAATTAACCATGGTACAATCTGGTCTATTCTGGGCGCTCTGAGGTGCTTTATTTAGTACTGGAAAATGGACAGTTTTAGGATCATGTAGTCAAGTACGCATTCTGGAACTTTTGCTGATATTTTGTCGTCAGAATCACGTGGATTCAGTCGCGTACTCGCGCATAGGCAGCTACGCCCTGTTAGTGTCCTGTTAGTGAACGGGAATATTTCTATTTAGCATTAGAAATACGACCAGCTTCAAAACACAATTACCAGTGATCAGCGTCGTATCTCCGGAAATAAACCACAGTTAATGGGACTTTCCAGACGATATGTAGACAATTAGCATCAAGACTGTCAAACGAAAGACAGTATTATCGTAAAGCATGTGTGAAAAATCTGTTTAGTGTACTGAGGATGGTAACTAAAAGTCTGTCGTTGTCAGATGAAATAATGGAAATTTCAAAATGATTCTGGTAGGAAATGGGCCAAATAATACCATGTTAAAGTACTTTAAGGAGTTAGTTCCTTTAAAGCAGCTAAATTAACCATTGCTTGAGGGAGCATCAATTTCGGTCGAAATTATCTTGGCTATTATCATTTCAATAAACCGAGTTTTACCGTGTTCAAGTATTGCATGAGGTGAGTCCCTATAAAGTAGCTAAATTGTCCATGGCTTGAGGGAGCATCAATAGCGCCCGAAATGCCTTGACTATTATAAGTTCAATAAACCGGGTTTTACCGTGTTCAAGTATTGCATGAGGTGAGTCCCTATAAAGTAGCTAAATTGTCCATTGCTTGAGGGAGCATCAACTAATTTGCCTGCTCCTTTGTGTTTTACCAGTTGCACAACAGCCCAAAGTCAGCTTATTCTTACAGCCCAAATTCAGCTTATACTTACAGCCCAAAGTCAGCTTATACTTACAGCCCAAAGTCAGCTAATCCTTACAGCCCAAAGTAGTCTTATCCATAACAGCACAAGGTCAGCTTATCCTTACAGCCCAAAGTCAGCTTATCCTTACAGCACAAAGTCAGCTTATCCATAACAGCCCAAAGTCAGCTTATCAAAAACTTGTGGTCTCTCAACATTATATTTGGGTATCTTACATAATAGTTGGCCAAGTTGGGGTCTCCAGCATAATAGTTGAGGCAACATACATACTAGTTGGGGTCTCTAGCATATAGTTGAGGCAACATACATAACTGTTGGGGTCTCTAACATAGAAGTTGAGGTAACATACATAACAGTTGGGGTCTCTAACATAATAGTTGAGGTAGCAAACATAACTTGTCACACTTTCTTAAGTGAGTACTTTTAAAAATATATTCTGTGCCTTTATAGACCTCAAAGGTGCATTTGCTACTATAAATAGATCTTTACTATGGTTTAAGCTAATGTCATACAATATCAACAGCCTGTTTTTGGATGTTGTCAAATCGATGTATAATCATGCAGAATCGTGTGTGTCTGTTAATGGAAATCATTCAACCTACTTTCCGTGCTCCATTGGTGTACGCCAAGGCGAGAATTTATCGCCATTATTGTTTTCTTATTATTTAGATGATCTGCATGAATATTTTCGAAATAGTACAGTTTTGCACGGTGTCAGTAGTAATACTCACCCATTAGATAATAATTTGGTCGCCTATCTGAACTTATTTGTACTTTTGTATGCAGATGACACTGTCATCATATCTGAATCAGCTGATGATCTTCAAAATGCTATTGACCTTTATGAACAATACTGTGACCTATGGAAACTCACTGTCAACACCTCTAAAACCAAAATTCTAGTTATTCAGAAAGGCAGAAGACTTAATTATCAATTTCTGTATAAAGGCAATCCATTGGACGTGGTTGATAGCTTTAAATATTTAGGATTAGTATTTAGCAACAGTGGCTCTTTTTATAAAGCTAAGGTTGAAATATCAAAGGAGGCACTTAAAGCTATGTACTGCCTTCTAAGCAAATGTAAGCATTTAGCCCTGCCGATTGTTATGCAAATAGATCTTTTCAATAAAATGATCAAACCTATACTTCTATATGGTTGTGAATGCTGGGGATATGGCAATAATATTTTTTTAGAAAGAGTTCAACTTAAATTTTTGAAATATATTTTATGTGTTAAGTCAAGCACCGCATCTTGCATAGCATACGGTGAAACGGGCGTCAAACCGTTATCAATTGACATAGAGACTAGAATGATTTCATATTGGACAAAACTTGTATCACCATTGTACCCAAAATTAGCAAAAACTATGTATACGATAATGTTAGGTAATTATATTTGTGATGTAAACATACATAGAAATACTTTTCTATGGATTTCCTTTGTCCAAAAAATATTCATAAAATGTGGTCTTAATAATATATGGGATTCACATATATTTCAAAATCATAAATGGTTCACTTGCAATGTTAAACAGAAACTCACAGATTTGTTTTTTAAATGAATGGCATAGCATTGTTAACACTTCCAGTAAATGCAACAATTATAAATTGTTTAAGAACAAGTTCGGAATTGAGAATTATCTAAAACCTTCACCTTACAAATTGTTAAAGTTTATGATTAAATTTCAAACCAGAAACCATCGTCTTCGTATCGAGACAGGAAGTTGGATTGGACTTGATATGTCATCAAGGAAGTGTCCTTTGTGACAAACAGTAGCATTGGAGACTAATATCACTATTTACTTGAATGTATAGCTTTAAACAATAGTAGAAAGCGATTTATTGATAAAAAATGCCATGTCAATCCGAATGCCATCAAATTTAAATCTCTAATGTGTATGTGTAACAATCCAATGTCGAAATAAAAAAAGTTGTGTCGATTTGTGAAGGAAATAGTAAAACTGTTCTAAAATGTTAATATATTTGTACAATAACACATGTATCCGATACTCTATAACTCTCAACATATTTATATAAAGCATTGTATAACATATGTCTCCCCCGTTTTATTTGCTTTGTACCTTTGTATATTGAATATTTGCTTTTTTACAACAGCCTCGTTGTTTTTTATGTATTTCTTTTTCATCTGCTCATGCTGTCATGTTACATGAACTGAGTTGTTTAAAAAAAACCCTTGAAACTTGATTTCTTCATGAATAATAAACATTGTATCTCTAAAGATCTGGTCTGGATCAGAGTGACAATAAGTAAATAAAACATTACACCAAATATATACTATGAAGCTCATATTGATAATCACATTATACCTTTTGTGTATATTATGAGAAAAAAATCAATATCAAGCAAATGTCGCATAGCAATTATTGTACAATTATCTAGAAAGCAAAATTCAGTTGTTCAAATGCCCGTACATCATCTTTCTTATATCTTGAATAAATGGAGTTTCTTTCCTTGCGTACAGATAACAGTCATACTTTGATATCACGAAGGAGGAGCTCCATGGTGAAGCTTCAAAACTCATCGTAGACATTGATTCGCTTTTGCAGTAGTTAGTTACTCTTTCGTTTATTTTCCTAAAGTGTGCCACTTCCTCTACAAAGTCTTCACCTTCACGCAATACTTTCTTGTTAAATTCTTCAACAGCTCGTTCATACAACGCAAAATCAAGGTAAAGGAACGCACTGAGCTTATCGACATCATTAGAGCTAAATCGTCTTGGTTCTTCTTTTGAAACCATTTGTTTCTGGTAAATAATATCTTTAAGCTGCCATCCTAGTATCCTTTTCAGCAAGACAACTGATTCATCCAAGCGTTCATTAATCATTATTAAACAATAATCGTTCATTAGTTCGTCAAGATAATCATTAACCTCTTGTTTTATAACCAAACCATCTAATTGTATGCCACTGTTTGGAAACAAACGAAGTGGAAACCCAAATTCAAAAGCCATTCTGTTATTTGCCATCGAGTTTTTCTCTTTATCATATCTAAAAGGTGATGCAGCAAAGTCAGTAAGATTTACACCTGGAAACAATTTAAAAAACCGAAATGCTGATTCAAGCCTCTTTATTGGCTGGCGAGTTATTCCTATGTATTTCATGTCAGCAGGTAACATTCGTGTAAAGTTGCGTTTATTGTAAATGACATGACAGCACATGATGTCATACTGTTTCCCCGTAGGAGGGGGTACAATGTTCTTCTCCGATAGAGAATTCTGAAAACTTATCACATTAGGATAGCCGGACTCAGTCAGACTGTGCTTGTCATGGGCAAGTACAAAGGTAAGGTTCCGGAATAAGCCGAATCTCAAAAATGTGTTCTGAACGGTAGAACTTCCGGTTTTATGCACTTTTAGGAATACCAATCGGTGAACTTCATTAATCAACGGATTGCTGTAGCTGTTGATTCTCTGATCCGAACGTGGTATCTTGGGGTCGTCGGTCGGGATATTTAGGCTGAAACGCAATTTTAAACCAGCATTTTCGGATGGTTTAGTCATCAAACTTGCAATCGTCTTTGATTTCACAATATGTGGGTCGCTAACATCGTGGGATGGGATGTTTGAAGAAATGTAGAGCACTAAAAGTACTACCACACATGTCAGCAAACCCCTGAAAAATTAAATTGCAGGCATATAATTTACAAAAATAATATGAAAAATACCACCGTTGATTCAACTGGTACAAACATAGAATGGTGCTCATGACGTCGACATACTGGTTATCTGCATCTACAGCCAACTGTTAAAAGCTGCTCTCTCACAGAAATACCGTTTTTACGACTCTTTTTTTATCTTTTGTCTTAGAATGAGCAAATGTTTGCGCAAATACCTGCAAACCAGTGATACAAGACTGCTCACAAAAGATCAGATCGCAGATATCCATATTTCCGTTCGAAAAATGTTTTATGGCTTAAAGCGTAACTAGCGGTTTAAGAAAACTGCATAAAACATCACTTTTTGAACTTAATTAAAAAATCTGCGATCTTTTTTTTGGCAGCAGTGTTGAATGACTGGTTTCCATGCATTTTCGCATAAAATGTCTCGTTCCAAGACAAAAGCCAATCTGTGAGAGTGCAGCTTTAAAACCGGGTCATTCTTTGGTTTGGTTAAATTTCGTCGAAATGTTTATTGATTGGTCAAAATTTATCCAATAAAGATATATTAAAAAGCGTGCATGTGCAAACTAACCAAAAGATAACCTGCGGATAAATTATCCAGTTTCCTATAATTGGCCGCTAGAGTCATTCAATATTAATTGAACGAATAGAAATATCACCTATACAGTCAAATATTATAATAATATATTTTTTTAAATTCAAAAATGATGAACAACGCAAAACAACGGTTTATTGTTTAATGTTCCATGGCCGCTCTCTCATCTTTGTTTTATTTCATCATTCGAAGCAAAATGTTGCCTTTCGAAGTAGCATTTATTACGTAATTTATACGTGGTATACACACACGGAATAAGCGACAGTGCAAAGACTTATGAATTAAGCCGATTGCTTTGTACATTCTTAGGAAGCATACCTTTTCGTAAATCGTTTGCAATTTTAATGGAAAGAGTATGCAGATGGATATAGACGTTTAAGATAAGTTGTCTCCCAATAAATACTCTTCCCTATTTGTAGGACTCCGACTTGGATTTGTTTACGCCCTGAAACAGTAATCCCTAATACCACTTAAGTAACGGATTTATTACTAATCCGTAGTGGTTTTAGAACAGCCAGGATTGAGAGGCACTATATAGGTATGAACACGTAAGTAGATTACTGATTGAATAGAAATTAAACCGCAATTATATTCGGTCAATGAAATGAACCACAGTTTTTACATTTGAGATTCAGACTTTGGCAATCTCTTGTTGAATGGGTGGCAGTGCACTTAGCACATGCTACTAACTTGATACATTTATTCGGGGTCTTCATGTCTAGGATGTACGAATAAGACAAAGGCTTGTGGCGCCCACCCTGAGATACCTTGGGAGGCTCGTTTATGTAATCTAGCTATCTTCCTGTACTGTCGAACCCTTTACAGGGACGTAGACATTTTTGTGCGCGTTTCAAACCAGGCAAACAATTTTGAAACAGTCGGTAAAACGGAAAACAAAATGGCTCCCTTTTATATATATGGTCAAGTTCGACAGCCAATGAGAATGGTCCGTTCCTCTAATCCAGTACTTGGCGAGTTTAGTAGCCAATGAAAACAGCAAAAACTCGTATTTGCCGACTTTGGTCGAAATTTGCAGAGTTTTGGCATATATTGTCGATTGTCGAGTATAAGTGCTACGATTGTCCCGCTATCGCGCCAAATACGTAAAAGTTGATAAATATTAACTAGATAAGTTAGAGCCAAAGGTTATCTTTTGGTTTAATTTGATTGGTTAACGATTATTATTTGGATAAATATTGACCAATCAATAAAAAGGCGTATACTAGGCGTATAGTTACCATTACTTATAAATGAATTTAAACAATAACAAACAACTACCATCATGTGTGAAAATGTGTTTAAATGGTATAAAAATACACTTACCATGATTTAAGGATAATATCAAGCCTCATTCGGAAAACTAAAATAGAGAGAATGAATGGATGCACCTATAACGTATTCCACTAACAGATGTTTACAGTGATATATTAAATATATTTGTTGTACGTTTGAGTAAAACTAATTAGAAGAAAATTATTTCCGTTTGTTAATAATAGAAAAATCGCTTTATAGAACCGATGCGTTCACATCGATTCATTTAATTGTTAAATTTAAGGTCTAACCGGGTAGTAGGCAAAGTCCGTGTTTATTTCAATTGTATTATTGACCGGACAAAGCATGGTTTAAATCCTCTTGCAGAGGTTAAGTCGTATTGAAAATACCTTTGTTGTATTTAGTTGAAGTGACGAATACATGTATGCTCATGATATTTGTTTTCTTTATGAGATTATAGAATGGTATTCAGGAAAATCTCATTTAATAAACTGACAATGGAAATAAAGTTCCACCAAGTACAAACAGTTATCGCCAACATAAACAGTTTCACAAACTAATTTCAATATCAACCATACTCACTGTCTCTGATTTGGCTAAGTAACCTCTCCTTCCCTCCAACCTGTCTTTCCGTTCTATTCCTTCACTAATATACTGTCTTCCGCATTACACAATGTGAAACTTCTCCTTATAATGCATATAAATACATATAAATAAAATTCTCTTTTGCGTCTCAAATACGCCATCAACTGTAACAGTTATCAGTGTTTGTTTATTTACCGTCAGTTTGGGATAGGTGTCAATGAGGATCACGTGATCACAATGGACCAACCAAAGAGCGAACCCGTATGACGTCACACGCACCTGTCGCCGCGATCTTGGTAGACAAACAGAGCGTAGCGATAAAAGGTCAAAGTGCATGTTAATCAAACGAATTACCGATAAATGATAGTTAATGAGAAAAAATTGATATGCCTTCTTTTTGCGCAGTGTTTGGGTGTTCTAATGCAGAAAAAAAGACAGATCCTATTATCGGTTGCCTAACAGGAGCGGATCCAGGATCCGACGTAAGAGGGGGCCTAGCTTTGGGGTTTACCCTCCTTACTTGCTCCCCTCCTTCAGAAACACAATTTATTTTGTTTAAAAAGTTGGCGGGGGGGGGGGGGTTAATAACACAATACTTTTTTTACAATTTTTAGTCCGAAATGGTGCATTTTGGCGTATTTAATTACTTTTATTCTCCTATATTGAAATAAAAAGTAAACTATACCATAAAACCGCTAGTGCCTAAGGTTGTAACACATCAGGGAGAACAAATAAAAAAGGTTGTCACAGGATCGTAGAGAAATGGCTGTCAAACATAGCTCGAGATGACCTTAAACACTCAACTATGACAACCTGCGAATATGAACAGAACAGACAGTTTATTCGACTTATACAATAGTACATCGTCGTAATACATGTATTTATATAAACATGTCACGTATCTAAAGTTAAAAACATAATATTGATTTATATAATATAATTCAATGAAGGTTAATGTAAATTGAGTATCAGATAATTATTTTTTAACATTGGTAGTGAGGGGATGTTTGACAACTACTATATCAAGTTGAATTATTAATAAGTAAATTGCGTATAACAAATGATTCTTAGATATATTTACAAACATTCTCTTATTCAATGTAAAACTTTCAGTGTAATTTATCACAGTACTAAATAATTACCATTATCGATAATATGACAAACGTAGTGTTGCTAAGATTTTCAAAAAATGTTTTAAAGTCCTCCAAAGAATATTACAATTATTGTTAACGTAATTTTTAGATTTAAAATATTTCCAAAATTATCTAGGTTTATTTTTCCTTAAATTCTTAATATCGTTCATTTTTTGTCGATAATCAAAGTTTTTTTCTTTTTACAAATTAAATCTTTATAAGGCTTCCTTTGTACACACAGTGAAGCTCTATTAATATCAGTTTTATTCGAATTAAAAATACGTAAAGCAGTAACACATTCATTATCAAACCAATCAGCACTTTTCGTACAACTATCAATATCAAACAATGGTTACTGTAACTACAACGTTTAGTAAATAACGGATCCGCAACACTGCGAATTGTGGACGTAAATCTATCTAAAACATCATTAATTGACAATCTATTTAAACAGTTTATAGTATCAACAATTGCATTGAAAACAGGTAATATTGTAATAATCCCAGTGCAAAATTGTTCCCGTTGAGATTTATCCCAATTCAATTTAACATCAGGGAGTAGTCGAAAAATTGTTACAATATAATGAAAAATGTATTGGGGCGTGACCGCTCTATTCATTGAAATCGCCAATAGTTAAGTTGGATATCATTGAAAAGTTACTTTCAAAGGTCAGTAGGTAATCAATGACGGAAGATCAGTTGTGAGAATAAACCGTATGTTTACAACTGTCACATATTCAACCATTTATAATGCGAATACATGTATATCTACAAAGATCAAGCAATTTAATCCCACGACTATTATGTACTTTTTCATCAGATGCCCTAACAGAGGCATAATCAGTGACATAGTCTAAATCGTCAACGACGGTATTAACATTATCATGTGTAATAAAATCACCTTTGTTGCCTACACGGCTATTATGATCACCGAATATAAATAGTTTACCAAATTAAGATGTGATATCATTTTCTAGGATTTCAAAAAAGTCTACATAAAAAGGTTCACTCTTACTTAATACTTATTACTGTAATATAACAGTATAGGGTATTTTTGAATTTTGTCAAATCACATTTTATGTTTATGGCAATGTATTGTAAGCCGGGCGGTTCAAATTTCTAATCATTCAAGATTGAAACTCAAGATTTGTCAGGATTTCTATTAATTTATTCACGTTCTCTAGTCAATTACTTATAACATGAGTCAGCAATGGAACCAGTAGTCAGTTTTGTATTTAATTGTTTAAGTATGCTAGTAGTATTTTTGTATGTATATATGTAGTTAATTAAGGTATTAAATGTAGTTAGAATTTTATATAATGTAGAAATTACCAGCAAAGCTCTTTTTCATGGCTGGTTTAGTTAAGTGTAGGTTACTCTGAAGACTGACTACAGACGAGTGACTACTGACAACTGACTCCATCGCAAAACTTCATAGCCTTATATAGTGGTTGCTGATGCTGGCGTTGCTGGCAACCAATCAGAATTGGGTATTTTCACCAGCAACGCTGGCTGAGTAATGCGGCTCATAATTTGTATGAAACATAAATAATATAATATTCACTTAAAAGGTGAATATAAGGTCTTGAAGTAGAGAAATTAACATATACTCTTAAACAATACAATGCAGCATTTACTTCTTTGAAGTAAAACAGTGATGCTTATAAGATAAGTGAGCCCAGCATTACACCAGCATTCCGCAAGAACACTAGTGAAATAGTGCTCCCCAGCATTAGAGATCTGGGGTGATACCTTAAATAACAAACAACATATTAATATGAATTTAAAACAATACAATAAATCATACATAAATACAATATAACATCACATTTAAATGTTAGAAATGACTCGATTTACTGATATGAATAATTTACTACGCTGTAACCTACAAAATGCAAATGGCGGACAAGTTTGACAAGTGCACAGCGTTGATTCAATGCTGGCACTCAAAACTACGAGTTAATCTGCTAGAGTTATGGAGAAAGCATTTGCTAGACATTTCATACAATTACTAAGGATTATAATAATGTGATGCAGCAGTGGAAATTCCATCTACTTACTTCAAACAGGTATATTGATTTACGAGTTACATAAATTTCGGACATGCATTTCGGACAAATGACAAACCATACTATTACACTATTATGTTGATAATATACATGTTCAAGTATGTATAAAATATAATTTTGGCTAGTTGATTGTTTTTTATTATGACTTTAGTGAGCCATTGTCATCAAGCCAAAGTCACAGTGTGTGTATACCACGTGATAAATTATGTCAAAAATGTTACGTCGGAAGGCAATATTTTGCTTCATATGAAGACTTTAAACAAGGATAATTAGTTTCCTAAAACACTTCGACAAACCCTTTTCACAAAACCGCCGCTGATGTAGCACGGTCAAACCATTATTATGGAAACCTGTTTGACGAAGTGTTTGAGGAAACTAATCATCTAATCAAACTCCGGCAATAAAACGAAGGCGAGGCTCCTTAAGAGACATAGACTGCCCTTTGTTTCATTTAAAATGGTTTAGTAAAACAAAAGTAATCTTTGCTTTAAGTCATAATTCGAAGCAAAATGATGCCTCCCGAAGTAGCATTTGTGACGTATTTTATCATGTGGTATACACACGTTGACACATCCTCCTCGGTATTAAAGAAATGACGGTCTAATTTTAACCAAATATTGCTATCATAATGATTTTTACAATTTGAATGCCGTTTACCAGATGGTCTTTAAAGTAAATCACAATACCACCGCTATTTCTACGGGCGTTTATGTGTTAAAATTTTCGGCAAAAATTATACGAAATATATCCGATTAAATTTATGTTACTAGATGTACACATTTTTGATTTTTGTGAGTGTGAAAAAGTGTATGGTTTAGCATGGGCCGAAATGAACTCCAATATAATTGCTGTTGTTATGTTATAAATAATTGGTCAAACTCGAACTCGCCTGGCTCGAATTTCTCGTTGGCTCAAGCTTGATGTAAGGGACCGATTTCTATAAACTGAAGGTAAGTATTTCGGCTTGGTTCGAATTTTCGCTGGCTCGAGGTAATTTCGCCGGTCCCCGGGAATTCAAGCCAACTGGGTTCGACTGTACATCAAAGATTACGTAGTTAATTTCCGACTGTTAGCCCCACAAATATCCACTTTCTTTCCGTGGGCTCGAACTCCAAGGGAGAGGCGAAAACACCTCGCCGTCGGAAAAATCGAGCCAAGTGGGAATGCTTTCCTTTATTATAATAGAATCGGTCCTCTACACCCAGTTCGAGCCATCAAAGATTTCGAGCCAATCGAGTTCGAGCCATCGGGGTTCGACTGCATTTTTGTAGGTGTTTCTGTTTCCACGTTGTCGTCAACGTCCATATCCGATCAATAACTTTTGAATGGTTTAAAAGAAGATGTGTTATGCACATTGGTAATGGTCAGTAGATGATTCCTATATAATGTGATGTAATTAGGTAAAATTATAGCCCATACGGTTCATTTGGGCATTTCTTACAAACGAGACATCAGATCTGTGGCAGTTCAGTTATGCAGGGTAAACATTTCAAGGGTAAACGAATAGGAATGTGTTAGACTAAATTCACCTTTGTCCTTACAATTAAATAAAACTACAGTCGAAACCCGTTGTCTCGATATCGCTTGGCTCGATTTCCTCGTTGGGTCGAACTGTATGTAAAGACCGATTTTGTTTGACTCTTTTTAAGCATTCCCGCTTGGCTCGATAGTCACGAGGCTCGAACTATTTTGGCCATCACCTGGGATATCGAGCCCCGTTGAAGTCACTTGATTCCTCACCCTGAGTACTATAAAATAATGGAACCTCGTACTTAAAATATTATACGAATATCCCACTAGCGGACCCAGGACCCCCCCCCCCCCCCAAAAAAAAAAAAAATCGTCCAAGTTTACTTTTATTTCAAAACATTAGCAAAAAATAAAACAAAACCCATTGCCATGTACCATTTCGAACTAGGAATGTTAAAACTTTCTTGGGATAGTAACCTCAACCACCCTACCAACATTTTAAACCAAATACATTTCGGTTATGAGGGAGGGCACAAGTCAAAATGTTAAGCCAGTAAGTTAAGCCCTCTCTAACGTCAAATTCTGGATCTGTTCCTGTGCCCTAATTAGAGGCACATGGTTAAACGAGAGACAAAACACCCACAAAACAACAAAGTCAGACTAAATAAGCATCAAACACATACGGCTGGGGTTACCCCACTAGAACGACCAGTGAAGCAGGAGGAAAACATGTAGCCAGGAGCGTAGCTAGCCCGTTATTTATGTGGATTTATAATAATTCTAGGGGGTTCCGAGGGCATACCCCCTCGGGAAAAATAACCATAGCACCATCTGGTGAATTCTGTGCGGTCTGAGGTGCTTTATTTAGTACTGGAAAATGGACAGTTTTACGATCATTTAGTCAAGTACGCATGCTACAACTTTGGCTGCTATTTTGTCGTCAGAATCACGTGGATTCAGTCGCGTACTCGCGTATAGGCAGCTACGCGCCTGTTAGTGTCATGTGAGTGAACGTGAATATTTCTATTTAGCATTAGAAATACGACCAACTTCACAATTCCCGGTGATCAGCGCCGTATCACCGCAAATAAACCACAGTTAATGGGACTTTCCAGACGATATGCAGACAATTAGCATCAGGACTGTCAAAAGAAAGGAAGTATTATCGTAAAGCATGGGTAAAATCCGTTCAGTGTACTGTGGATGGTAACTAAAAAATCTTTGTCAGATGAAATAATGGATGTTTCAAAACCAGTCTGGTAGGAAATGGGCCAAATAATACCGTGTTGAAGTACAATTATATGGAGTTAGTTCCTTTAAAGTAGCTACATTGCCCATTGCTTGAGGGAGCATCAATTTCCCCCGAAATGCCGTAGCTATTAACATTTCAATAAACCGAGTTTTACCGTGTTCAAGTATTGCATGAGGTGAGTCCGTATAAAGTAGCTACGTTGTCTATTGCTTGTGGGAACATCAGTAGCGCTCTAGATGCCTTGGCTATTATAAGTTCAATAAACCGAGTTTTACCGTGTTCATTTATTGTGTGGAGTAAGTTCCAATAAAGTAGCTTCATTGCCCATTGCTTGCGTGAACATCAGTAGCGCCCGAAATGCCATGGCTATTATAAGTTCAATAAACCGAGTTTTACCGTGTTCATTTATTGTGTGGAGTAAGTTCCAATAAAGTAGCTTCATTGCCCATTGCTTGCGTGAACATCAGTAGCGCCCGAAATGCCTTCGCTATTATAAGTTCAATAAACCGAATTTAACCGTGTTCAATTACTGTGTGGAGTTAGTTCCTATAAAGTAGCTACGTTGTCCATTGCTTGCGTGAACATCAGTAGCGCCCGAAATGCCATGGCTATTATAAGTTCAATAAACCGAATTTAACCGTGTTCAATTATTGTGTGGAGTTAGTTCCTATAAAGTAGCTTCATTGTCCATCGCTTGCGTGAACGTCAGTAGCGCCCGGAGTTCCTTGGAAATTATAATTTTAATAAACCGAGTTTTACCGTGTTCAAATACTGTGTGGAGTTAGTTCCTATAAAGTAGCTACGTTGTCCATTGCTTGCGTGAACATCAGTAGCGCCCGAAATGCCATGGCTATTATAAGTTCAATAAACCGAATTTAACCGTGTTCAATTATTGTGTGGAGTTAGTTCCTATAAAGTAGCTTCATTGCCCATTGCTTGCGTGAATATCAGTAGCGCCCGAAATGCCTTCGCTTTTATAAGTTCAATAAACCGAATTTAGCCGTGTTCAATTACTGTGTGGATGAGTTCCTATAAAGTAGCTTCATTGTCCATCGCTTGCGTGAACGTCAGTAGCGCCCGGAGTTCCTTGGAAATTATAATTTCAATAAACCGAGTTTTACCGTGTTCAAATACTGTGTGGATGAGTTCCTATAAAGTAGCTTCATTGTCCATCGCTTGCGTGAACGTCAGTAGCGCCCGGAGTTCCTTGGAAATTATAATTTCAATAAACCGAGTTTTACCGTGTTCAAATACTGTGTGGAGTTAGTTCCTATAAAGTAGCTAAATTGTCCATTGCTTGCGTGAACGTCAGAAGCGCCCGGAATTCCTTGGAAATTATCATTTCAATAAACCGAGTTTTACCGTGTTCAAATACTGTGTGGAGTTAGTTCCTATAAAGTAGCTAAATTGTCCATTGCTTGCGTGAACGTCAGAAGCGCCCGGAATTCCTTGGAAATTATCATTTCAATAAACCGAGTATTACCGTGTTCAAATACTGTGTGGAGTTAGTTCCTATAAAGTAGATAAATTGTCCAATGCTTGAGGGGGCTTTAATTTCGCCCGAAACGCCTTGGCTACTATCATTTCTATAAACCGATTTTTACCGTGTTCAAGTACTGTATGAGTTGAGTTCTTATAAAGTAGCTAAATTGCCCATTGCTTGAGGGAACCTCAATTGCGCCCGGAATGCCTCGGCTATTATCATTTATGTGAACCGAAATATTCCCTGTAAAAGTAAAGTAACAGGTCATTTCTATGGAGTAGCTACTAGCTTTATTGCTGAAGGGAATATGAACAGCGTCAAGAGTGCCTTGGTTATTATTATTGCAAAGGATAAAATATTCCCTGTAAAAGTAATGTAGGGGGATAAGTTAACATGTTGTGGCAACAATGTACATTGCCCATAGCGTGAATATCAACATCGCCTTGGTTATAATATATTAAATGAACCGAAAGAAATGTATTGATAAAAGCACTGTGTTTGGGGTAGTTACTTAGTTAGGGTTGCTACTAGGTACATAGTCCATTACTGGATGTATTATCAATACTATATTGGATGACAAACTAAGGCAATTTGGGGGGCAAACCCGAATATATTCCGAACTGTTATAGACAAGCTTACTCTGAGCAGAGGATACATAGACATAGAAAGCTAACGCTCGATTGGCCATCACGATATTAGCATTGTACTGGTCAAAGAAACGAACGTACTGGACAAGTTTTCAAAATACATGATAAGTTATATCCTAACTTAAAGATGCACCTTTACTCCCAAATAAGATTAACCACATTTGATTATATTGTTTTAATATTCCAAAAAGGGATATATAAATGTCGAAAACCATTGTTCGTATGAAGGATACCGAATTTTATTTGAAAGACATAAGCATAACGCATAGTATTTATACCTTATGAGACTGTAGTAGACCACAGTAAATATTTTAGCATTCACCAATCATTTAATATTTTTTTGCGATTTCTGCTTTTAGATACACAGTTACTATCTTGTTATCAATAATTAAAATGGTCCATAAATGCATTATAAGTAAATTGATGTTTGTTTTGCATTTGTATGTATTGTTTTGAATTAGAGTGTCACTTTAAGTCATTTTCTTAAATTGAACAACTACTAATTCTATTGTGGGTGTACTTGAATGAATCCTTGCATATTAAGAGAAGAGTCCATGTAAATTGTCATTTGCTTTTTGCTTTAATTTCGCTATATAAAATGTTGATGTAAAATGTAATTGAACTTCTTAAACAGCCATCGTATTAAGATTACAATCTCTCAACAAGTACCATGGGAATCCCTTGGTTTATGGCATGTTTTCTCCGATTGTAAGAAAATACATTGACTGAATATTCTGTCTTGGGTATTCTTCTCCAGTAATTGGAAGAAAAGCTTAAAATAGCTCATTCGAGCTAGTATTAAAAGATGGAACAATATGTTGCGTTCTTCAAAAAATAAAAGACCCAGAAGGTTTCTGTGGTATTTTTGTATAGAATACTTTTTGTTATTAGATTTTGAATATTTTACAATGATACAATGAAAACTACAGGGGCAAGCCCTCAAGTGAAAGAAAAGTCAAAACAAACCCTGCTTAGAGGTACAAGGCAAGGGGTCCAACGACAATGAACTAGAGGCATACACGTATTTACACCACATGCACGTTCACACGGTAGCACAGACTACATGAAATGTACAAAGGATCAGCCTCGGTTTGATATCAGCCTCGGCTTATTTGAACAACTTATTTACACCACATGCACGTACACACGGTAGCACAGACTACATGAAATGTACAAAGGATCAGCCTCGGTTTGATATCAGCCTCGGCTTATTTGAACAACTTATTTACACCAATAATAAATGCAACATATCCAACGTTGCCTAATAATTGATTAAGCAAAATGTTATCCGTAATGATACACTGGAAACTACCGGGCCAAGCCTATTACCGAATACCTTTTTTGAAGACTATGCTATAAGGCACAAGGTTAAGGCCCCCTGAAACTAAACGAGAACTACTCTTTTTGTTTATTTGGAA
Organism: Mya arenaria; assembly: GCF_026914265.1. Lineage (NCBI taxonomy): Eukaryota > Metazoa > Mollusca > Bivalvia > Myida > Myidae > Mya > Mya arenaria. The sequence continues at coordinate 13,537,144 of NC_069136.1, forward strand.
TAAATACAAACACAATAACCCACTTTTGTTGGTCTGTGTTCTCATTCAAATACAAACCGCACGAACATTATGATGAGTAGTATATCATTCTTGCTACTTAATGTTATTTTTTACTTCTTGATGTACATTACTTTGTATAATTCATGTGACTTAGTGCCTCTGAACAGACGGATTACGTGATGTGAGTAATCTAAAACTGTAAAACAGAAAAAAAAACATTCAACTATATTGAATAAAAAGTCGATAAACGATAGTAAAACACTTTGAAAAAGCTGACATTGTTCTTTGTTAATCGGTAGTTGACATGACAAATAAGGAAGTGAAAAGGACTTTGATCTTTAAAATGGTAGGCAATGTTTTTACGATCATGCCAACAACACATTCTAACATGTGGCATTTCCGGAATTAAGGAACACGCATCAGTCTGGCATTTCCTGAACACACAATACAAATGCTAATTTTTTGCTGAAGTAATAATATGTACATGGGGGATGAACCTTTCTCACCTTGGAAAAAAACACATATTTTCTGTGTTTCCTTTTAGCTACAGTGATGTTCAAAAGACCAATGCATTTGGAATAACTCTCAAATATTTCCATGCATGTCTAGAAAACAAGTTTGTATGATGTTTGCTATCGTTCTTATTCGATATCATTTTATTACAATTTATATAATTATAACTTACATATTTGTTCATGCAATGAACCAGTCAATTGTAACCACGGCCCCAAGGTCCGGAAAATAGCGGTGACTTTGACTTTCGGTCCCGGGTAAAATTCTCGCCCTGCGGGGACAACGTGCTGGTAAAATCTTCGCCAAATACCCGCGCACCCCCGGGGACATCATAGTTTATGCCCATTTCCCGCTATATACGGCGAAAACAAAACCACCGCATTCACCCGGCACTGCGGGTAGAAGGTAAAAACACGGCCCATTTCCCCCGCTATCCCCGGTAAACCTACGGACCTTGGGAGGGGGGAGGGGGTGTGGTAACAATCGACTGGTGCATTATCTTAACTCTGTTGTAGAAGTTCCAGAGGACAATACGATGATAATTTAACAGTCCACTGTTCATCCATTGATTTTTTTTTCTCATATTTAACCCGACACATCTTCTCTCAGATTAGAAGAAGTCACCTGACAGTGTTGTTTATTATTATCATTATCAGCGTTTATACCAGAAAGTCGTTACACAAACGTGTTTCAATGGCCTCTTTTTACTTTTTACTTTTATTCTCCTATATTGAAATAAAAGGTAAACTTGGACGATTTTAGGGTGCACCCACCCCATAAAACCGCTAGTGCCTAAGGTTGTAACACATCAGGGAAACAAATAAAAAAGGTTGTCACAGGATCGTAGAGAGAAATGGCTGTCAAACATAGCTCGAGATGACCTTAAACACTCAAACCTGCGAATATGAACAGAACAGAACAGACAGTTTATTCGACTTATACAATGGTACATCGTCGTTATACATATATTTATATAAACATGTCACGTATCTAAAGTTAAAAACATAATACTGATTTATATAATATAATTTAATGAAGGTTAATGTAAATTGAGTATCAGATAATTATTTTTTAACATTGGTAGTGAGGGGATGTTTGACAACTACTATATTAAGTTGAATTATTAATAAGTAAATTGCGTATAACAAATGATTCTTAGATATATTTACAAACATTCTCTTATTCAATGTAAAACTTTCAGTGTAATTTATCACAGTACTAAATAATTACCATTATCGATAATATGACAAACGTAGTGTTGCTAAGATTTTCAAAAAATGTTTTAAAGTCCTCCAAAGAATATTACAATTATTGTTAACGTAATTTTTAGATTTAAAATATTTCCAAAATTATCTAGGTTTTTTTTCCTTAAATTCTTAATATCGTTCATTTTTTGTCGATAATCACAGTTTTTTTCTTTTTACGAATTAAATCTTTATAAGACTTCCTTTGTGCACACAGTGAAGCTCTATTAATACCAGTTTTATTCGAATTAAAATACGTAAAGCATTAACACATTCATTATCAAACCAATCAGCACTTTTCGTACAACTATCAATATCAAACAATGGTTACTGTAACTACAACGTTTAGTAAATAACGGATCCGCAACTCCCAATTCAATTTAACATCAGGGAGTAGTCGAAAAATTGTTACAATATAATGAAAAATGTATTGGGGCGTGACCGCTCTATTCATTGAAATCGCCAATAGTAAAGTTGGATATCATTGAAAAGTTACTTTCAAAGGTCAGTAGGTAATCAATCACGGAAGATCAGTTGTGAGAATAAACCGTATGTTTACAACTGTCACATATTCAACCATTTATAATGCGAATACATGTATATCTACAAAGATCAAGCAATTTAATCCCCCGACTATTATGTACTTTTTCATCAGATGCCCTAACAGAGGCATAATCAGTGACATAGTCTAAATCGTCAAAGACGATATTAACATTATCATGTGTAATAAAATCACCTTTGTTGCCTACACGGCTATTATGATCACCGAATATAAATAGTTTACCAAATTAAGATGTGATATCATTTTCTAGGATTTCAAAAAAGTCTACATAAAAAGGTGCACTCTTACTTAATACTTATTACTGTAATATAACAGTATAGGGTATTTTTGAATTTTGTCAAATCACATTTTATGTTTATGGCAATGTATTGTAAGCCATGCGGTTCAAATTTCTAATCATTCAAGATTGAAACTCAAGATTTGTCAGGATTTCTATTAATTTATTCACATTCTCTTGTCAATTACTTATTACATGAGTCAGCAATGGAACCAGTAGTCAGTTTTGTATTTTAATTGTTTAAGTATGCTAGTAGTATTTTTGTATGTATATATGTAGTTAATTAAGGTATTAAATGTAGTTAGAATTTTATATAATGTAGAAATTACCAGCAAAGCTCTTTTTCATGGCTGGTTTAGTTAAGTGTAGGTTACTCTGATGACTGACTACAGACGAGTGACTACTGACAACTGACTCCATCGCAAAAATTCACAGCCTTATAAAGTGGTTGCTGATGCTGGCGTTGCTGGCAACCAATCAGAATTGGGTATTTTCACCAGCAACGCTGGCTGAGTAATGCGGCTCATAATTTGTATGAAACATAAATAATATAATATTCACTTAAAAGGTGAATATAAGGTCTTGAAGTAGAGAAATTAACATATACTCTTTAACAATACAATGCAGCATTAACTTCTTTGAAGTAAAACAGTGATGCTTATAAGATAAGTGAGCCCAGCATTACACCAGCATTCCGCAAGAACAATAGTGAAATAGTGCTCGCCAGCATTAGAGATCTGGGGTGATACCTTAAATAACAAACAACATATTAATATGAATTTAAAACAATACAATAAATCATAAATAAATACAATATAACAGCACATTTAAATGTTAGAAATGACTCGATTTACTGATATGAATAATTTACTACGCTGTTTTGATTCAATGCTGGCACTCAAAACTACGAGTTAATCTGGTAGAGTTATGGAGAAAGCATTTGCTAGACATTTCATACAATTACTAAGGATTATAATAATGTGATGCAGCAGTGGAAATTCCATCTACTTGCTTCAAACAGGTATATTGATTTACGAGTTACATAAATTTCGGACATGCATTTCGGACAAATGACAAACCATACTATTACACTATTATGTTGATAATATACATGTTCAAGTATGTATAAAATATAATTTTGGCTAGTTGATTTTTTTTTATTATGACTTTAATGAGCCATTGTCATCAAGCCAAAGTCACAGTGTGTGTATACCACGTGATAAATTATGTAAAAAATGTTACGTCGGAAGGCAATATTTTGCTTCATATGAAGACTTTAAACAAGGATAATTAGTTTCCTAAACACTTCGACAAACCCTTTTCACAAAACCGCCGCCTGATGTAGCACGGTCAAACCATTATTATGGAAACCTGTTTGACGAAGTGTTTGAGGAAACTAATCATCTAATCAAACTCCGGCAATAAAACGAAGGCGAGGCTCCTTAAGCGACATAGACTGCCCTTTGTTTCATTTAAAATGGTTTAGTAAAACAAAAGTAATCTTTGTTTTAAGTCATAATTCGAAGCAAAATGATGCCTCCCGAAGTAGCATTTGTGACGTATTTTATCACGTGGTATATACAGTGGAAACTCACTAAACCGGATCTCCACAAAACCGGAATCCTCGGGATACCGGACTTTTTTCAGAGTCCCGGTTTTCCCCTTCTATTTTCAATGTAAAAAATCCCTACTAAACCGGAATTCCGGATACCGGACAAAAAATCGAGAAAATTTGTTAGTTATCAACGTAATTTTACCTCACAAAACCGGACGTTTATTTGTTCCAACATGTCAAAATAATTTTGTGTATTAGGAATTCGCGAATCACGTGTCACTTTGTTTTGACACCCGGTGCGTCGTTAAATATTACACCTGTGATTTTGTGTTAACTCGATAATCGATAATGATGATTGCGCTGTGGATTGACTGTCGCGCGATAATCAAACTTGTGAAAAGAAAATTGATTGAAACATTAATTTGTTTGTTGCAGAAAATAAAGAACTAGAAACGGTTATTTAGTGATCATTTTGGAGGGTTGTTTTATCTAAAGACTTCTATGATAGAATCGAATTAGAGCGGTGCGTTAATTAAACTATCAAACATACTAAACAAGCATTAAATTACGCGAGTTGTTTTATTTTAAGACTTGGAAAAAAAGATGATTATAAAAACGCAGAAATGTTTAATTATGCTTATCACTTTTGCAAGTGCTTTAATCATGTCTCAACCTCCGTCTGAACGTCGGAGAATTGAACTGTCCCTAGAGGACAAAAGCCTTTAAAGGTTAACTCAGTTAATATTTTGAGTAAACTTACTCCGTACATCAAATCCTCACTAAACCGGAACCCTCACTAAACCGGAAATTTTGCCCAGTCCGGACCTTGTCCGGTTTAGTGAGTTTCCACTGTACACACGTTGACACATCCTCCTCGGTATTAAAGAAATGACGGCCTAATTTTAACCAAATATTGCTATCATAAGGATTTTTGCAATTTGAATGCCGTTAACCAGATGGTCTTTAAAGTAAATCACAATACCACCGCTATTTCTACGGGCGTTTATGTGTTGAAATTTTCTGTAAAAATTATACGAAATATATCCGATTAAATTAATGTTACTAGATGTACACATTTTTGATTTTTGTGAGTGTGAAAAAGTGTATGGTTTAGCATGGGCCGAAATGAACTCCGATATAATTGCTGTTGTTATGTTATAAATAATTGGTCAAACTCGAACTCGCCTGGCTCGAATTTCTCGTTGGCTCAAGCTTGATGTAAGGGACCGATTTCTATAAACTGAAGGTAAGAATTTCGGTTTGGTTCGAATGTTCGCTGGCTCGAGGTAATTTCGCCGGTCCCCGGGAATTCAAGCCAACTTGGTTTGACTGTACATCAAAGATTATGTAGTTAATTTCCGAGTGTTAGCCCCACAAATATCCACTTTCTTTCCGTGGGCTCGAACTCCAAGGGAGAGGTGAAAACACCTCACCGTCGGAAAAATCGAGCCAAGTGGGAATGCTTTCCTTTATTATAATAGAATCGGTCCTCTACACCCAGTTCGAGCCATCAAAGATTTCGAGCCAATCGAGTTCAAGCCATCGGGGTTCGACTGCATTCTTTTTAGGTGTTTCTGTTTCCACGTTGTCGTCAACGTCCATGTCCGATCAATAACTTTTGAATGGTTTAAAAGAAGATGTGTTATGCACATTGGTAATGGTCAGTAGATGATTCCTATATAATGTGATGTAATTAGGTAAAATTATAGCCCATGGTTCATTTGAGCATTTCCTACAAACGAGACATCAGATCTGTGGCAGTTCAGTTATGCAGGGTAAACATTTAAAGGGTTAACGAATAGGAATGTGTTAGACTAAATTCACCTTTGTCCTTACAATTAAATAAAACTACAGTCGACTCTTTTTAAGCATTCCCGCTTGGCTCGATAGTCACGAGGCTCGAACTATTTTGGCCATCACCTGGGATATCGAGCCAACGGGTGTTCGACTTTTTTATAATTGTCTTGCAGTTGGTACTAGCTGCGTCTATTATATTGGTTTTTGTTGGGATAAGTGTAAGTTTGAGCGCTCGTCAAATGGGTTATCCCCCTCCCTGCCGAAGTTTTTTTCTTGTTTTTATTGACCTATCAAATGTCACAACCATAATAAGCAATATAATAATATAATAAGCAATATTCTAAGACTTACAGAGATTATGTCTGATGCCTTGAGAATTTATCGGCTGATGAAATTCACTCTTTTGATAGCGCTTGCATTAATATTAGCACCAGGGTGAGGAATCACGTTCTACAAAATCCCGTCGATTCGAAATTTTGGCCAAGGATTCCATCGTTAAAATACAAGTAAATCCAAAATATTTCACACTTGTAGAAGCAGGAAATAGCATAGTCTTTTATAGGCTAAGAAACATTTTCCCATCTTTTCTCTCAAAAAAGTTTTTTAGAAAATAACTGTCACTTTCTTGCTTGTTTACATCAGCTTTGAACCATGGTGACACATGTGAGAACCCCGTTGAAATCACTTGATTCCTCACCCTGAGTTCTATAAAATAATGGAACCTCGTACTTAAAATATTATACGAATACCCCACTAGCGGACCCAGGAGCACGCCCCCCCCCAAAAAAAAAAAATAAAAATAAATTAAATAAAATCGTCCAAGTTTACTTTTATTTCAAAACATTAGCAAAAAATAAAACAAAACCCATTGCCATGTACCATTTTGAACTAGGAATGTTAAAACTTTCTTGGGATAGTAACCTCAACCACCCTACCAACATTTCAAACCAAATAAATTTCGGTTATGAGGGAGGGCACACGTCAAAATGTTATTCCGGTAAGTCAAACCCTCTCTAACGTCAAATCCTGGATCTGTTCCTGTGCCCTTATTAGAGGCACATGGTTAAAGTCGAACTAAACGAGAGACAGAACACCCACAAAACAACAAAGTCAGACTAAATAAGCATTAGGCTGGGGTTACCCTACTAGAAAGGCCAGTGTAGCAGTAGAAAAACGTGTAGTCAGGAGCGTAGCTAGCCCGTTATTTATGTGGATTTATAATAATGCTAGGGGGTTCCAAGGGCATGCCCTCTCGGGAAAAATAACCATAGCACCATCTGGTGAATTCTGTGCGGTCTGAGGTGCTTTATTTAATACTGGGAAATGGACAGTTTTACGATCATTTAGTCAAGTACGCATGCTACAACTTTGGCTGCTATTTTGTCGTCAGAATCATGTGGATTCAGTCGCGTACTCGCGTATAGGCAGCTACGCGCCTGTTAGTGTCATGTGAGTGAACGTGAATATTTCTATTTAGCATTAGAAATACGACCAACTTCACAATTCCCGGTGATCAGCGCCGTATCACCGCAAATAAACCACAGTTAATGGGACTTTCCAGACGATATGCAGACAATTAGCATCAGGACTGTCAAAAGAAAGGAAGTATTATCGTAAAGCATGGGTAAAATCCGTTCAGTGTACTGTGGATGGTAACTAAAAAATCTGTCTTTGTCAGATGAAATAATGGATGTTTCAAAACCAGTCTGGTAGGAAATGGGCCAAATAATACCGTGTTGAAGTACACTTATATGGAGTTAGTTTCTTTAAAGTAGCTACATTGCCCATTGCTTGAGGGAGCATCAATTTCCCCCGAAATGCCGTAGCTATTAACATTTCAATAAACCGAGTTTTACCGTGTTCAAGTATTGCATGAGGTGAGTCCCTATAAAGTAGCTACGTTGTCTATTGCTTGTGGGAACATCAGTAGCGCTCTAGATGCCTTGGCTATTATAAGTTCAATAAACCGAGTTTTACCGTGTTCATTTATTGTGTGGAGTAAGTTCCAATAAAGTAGCTTCATTGCCCATTGCTTGCGTGAATATCAGTAGCGCCCGAAATGCTTTGGCTATTATAAGTTCAATAAACCGAATTTAACCGTGTTCAATTACTGTGTGGAGTTAGTTCCTATACAGTAGCAACGTTGTCTATTGCTTGCGTGAACATCAGTAGCGCCCGAAATGCCATGGCTATTATAAGTTCAATAAACCGAATTTAACCGTGTTCAATTATTGTGTGGAGTTAGTTTCTATAAAGTAGCTTCATTGCCCATTGCTTGCGTGAATATCAGTAGCGCCCGAAATGCCTTCGCTATTATAAGTTCAATAAACCGAATTTAACCGTGTTCAATTACTGTGTGGAGTTAGTTCCTATAAAGTAGCTACGTTGTCCATTGCTTGCGTGAACATCAGTAGCGCCCGAAATGCCATGGCTATTATAAGTTCAATAAACCGAATTTAACCGTGTTCAATTATTGTGTGGAGTTAGTACCTATAAAGTAGCTTCATTGCCCATTGCTTGCGTGAACATCAGTAGCGCCCGAAATGCCATGGCTATTATAAGTTCAATAAACCGAATTTAACCGTGTTCAATTACTGTGTGGAGTTAGTTCCTATAAAGTAGCTACGTTGTCCATTGCTTGCGTGAACATCAGTAGCGCCCGAAATGCCATGGCTATTATAAGTACAATAAACCGAATTTAACCGTGTTCAATTATTGTGTGGAGTTAGTTCCTTTAAAGTAGCTTCATTGCCCATTGCTTGCGTGAATATCAGTAGCCCCCGAAATGCCTTCGCTTTTATAAGTTCAATAAACCGAGTTTTACCGTGTTCAATTATTGTGTGGATGAGTTCCTATAAAGTAGCTTCATTGTCCATCGCTTGCGTGAACGTCAGTAGCGCCCGGAGTTCCTTGGAAATTATAATTTTAATAAACCGAGTTTTACCGTGTTCAAATACTGTGTGGAGTTAGTTCCTATAAAGTAGCTAAATTGTCCATTGCTTGCGTGAACGTCAGAAGCGCCCGGAATTCCTTGGAAATTATCATTTCAATAAACCGAGTTTTACCGTGTTCAAATACTGTGTGGAGTTAGTTCCTATAAAGTAGATAAATTGTCCAATGCTTGAGGGGGCTTTAATTTCGCCCGAAACGCCTTGGCTACTATCATTTCTATAAACCGATTTTTACCGTGTTCAAGTACTGTATGAGTTGAGTTCTTATAAAGTAGCTAAATTGCCCATTGCTTGAGGGAACCTCAATTGCGCCCGGAATGCCTCGGCTATTATCATTTATGTGAACCGAAATATTCCCTGTAAAAGTAAAGTAACAGGTCATTTCTATGGAGTAGCTACTAGCTTTATTGCTGAAGGGAATATGAACAGCGTCAAGAGTGCCTTGGTTATTATTATTGCAAAGGATAAAATATTCCCTGTAAAAGTAATGTAGGGGGATAAGTTAACATGTTGTGGCAACAATGTACATTGCCCATAGCGTGAATATCAACATCGCCTTGGTTATAATATATTAAATGAACCGAAAGAAATGTATTGATAAAAGCACTGTGTTTGGGGTAGTTACTTAGTTAGGGTTGCTACTAGGTACATAGTCCATTACTGGATGTATTTTCAATACTATATTGGATGACAAACTAAGGCAATTTGGGGGGCAAACCCGAATATATTCCGAACTGTTATAGACAAGCTTACTCTGAGCAGAGGATACATAGACATAGAAAGCTAACGCTCGATTGGCCATCACGATATTAGCATTGTACTGGTCAAAGAAACGAACGTACTGGACAAGTTTTCAAAATACATGATAAGTTATATCCTAACTTAAAGATGCACCTTTACTCCCAAATAAGATTAACCACATTTGATTATATTGTTTTAATATTCCAAAAAGGGATATATAAATGTCGAAAACCATTGTTCGTATGAAGGATACCGAATTTTATTTGAAAGACATAAGCATAACGCATAGTATTTCTACCTTATGAGACTGTAGTAGACCACAGTAAATATTTTAGCATTCACCAATCATTTAATATTTTTTGCGATTTCTGCTTTTAGATACACAGTTACTATCTTGTTATCAATAATTAAAATGGTCCATAAATGCATTATAAGTAAATTGATGTTTGTTTTGCATTTGTATGTATTGTTTTGAATTAGAGTGTCACTTTAAGTCATTTTCTTAAATTGAACAACTACTAATTCTATTGTGGGTGTACTTGAATGAATCCTTGCATATTAAGAAAAGAGTCCATGTAAATTGTCATTTGCTTTTTGCTTTAATTTCGCTATATAAAATGTTGATGTAAAATGTAATTGAACTTCTTAAACAGCCATCGTATTAAGATTAGAATCTCTCAACAAGTACCATGGGAATCCCTTGGTTTATGGCATGTTTTCTCCGATTGCCAATAAAACAATGAAACCTACAGAGACTTTAATGAGAGGTTAGGCGAAATAAATGATACCTTTGGGAGAATGGTGAGATTAGTGAGATTACTGTAAGAAAATACATTGACTGAATATTCTGTCTTGGGTATTCTTCTCCAGTAATTGGAAGAAAAGCTTAAAATAGCTCATTCGAGCTAGTATTAAAAGATGGAACAATATGTTGCGTTCTTCAAAAAATAAAAGACCCAGAAGGTTTCTGTGGTATTTTTGTATAGAATACTTTTTGTTATTAGATTTTGAATATTTTACAATGATACAATGAAAACTACAGGGGCAAGCCCTCAAGTGAAAGAAAAGTCAAAACAAACCCTGCTTAGAGGTACAAGGCAAGGGGTCCAACGACAATGAACTAGAGGCATACGCGTATTTACACCACATGCACGTACACACGGTAGCACAGACTACATGAAATGTACAAAGGATCAGCCTCGGTTTGATATCAGCCTCGGCTTATTTGAACAACTTATTTACACCAATAATAAATGCAACATATCCAACGTTGCCTAATAATTGATTAAGCAAAATGTTATCCGTAATGATACACTGAAAACTACCGGGCCAAGCCTATTACCGAATACTTTTTTGAAGACTATGTTATAAGGCACAAGGTTAAGGCCCCCTGAAACTAAACGAGAACTACTCTTTTTGTTTATTTGGAATAAATACAAACACAATAACCCACTTTTGTTGGTCTGTTTTCTCATTCAAATACAAACCGCACGAACATTATGATGAGTAGTATATCATTCTTGCTACTTAATGTTATTTTTTACTTCTTGATGTACATTACTTTGTATAATTCATGTGACTTAGTGCCTCTGAACAGACGGATTACGTGATGTGAGTAACCTTAAACTGTAAAACAGAAAAAAAACCCATTCAACTATATTGAATAAAAAGTCGATAAACGATGGTAAAACACTTTGAAAAAGCTGACATTGTTCTTTGTTAATCGGTAGTTGACATGACAAATAAGGAAGTGAAAAGGACTTTGATCTTTAAAATGGTAGGCAATGTTTTTACGATCATGCCAACAACACATTCTAACATATGGCATTTCCGGGATTAAGGAACACGCATCAGTCTGGCATTTCCTGAACACACAATACAAATGCTAATTTTTTGCTGAAGTAATAATATGTACATGGGGGATGAACCTTTCTCACCTTGGAAAAAAACACATATTTTCTGTGTTTCCTTTTAGCTACAGTGATGTTCAAAAGACCAATGCATTTGGAATAACTCTCAAATATTTCCATGCATGTCTAGAAAACAAGTTTGTATGATGTTTGCTATCGTTCTTATTCGATATCATTTTATTACAATTTATATAATTATAACTTACATATTTTATCATGCAATGAACCAGTCAATTGTAACCACGGCCCCAAGGTCCGGAAAATAGCGGTGACTTTGACTTTCGGTCCCGGGTAAAATTCTCGCCCTGCGGGGACAACGTGCTGGTAAAATCTTCGCCAAATACCCGCGCACCCCGGGGACATCATAGTTTATGCCCATTTCCCGCTATATACGGCGAAAACAAAACCACCGCATTCACCCGGCACTGCGGGTAGAAGGTAAAAACACGGCCCATTTCCCCCGCTATCCCCGGTAAACCTACGGACCTTGGGAGGGGGGAGGGGGTGTGGTAACAATCGACTGGTGCATTCTCTTAACTCTGTTGTAGAAGTTCCAGAGGACAATACGATGATAATTTAACAGTCCACTGTTCATCCATTGATTTTTTTTTCTCATATTTAACCCGACACATCTTCTCTCAGATTAGAAGAAGTCACCTGACAGTGTTGTTTATCATTATCATTATCAGCGTTTATACCAGAAAGTCGTTACACAAACGTGTTTCAATGGCCTCTTTATCACTACCACGGGAATGGCTTTGAAATAAGAGGAAAATAGCGTTTTAGGATAAAATATCAGAAAACAGATGGTTGTCGAAATCTTTTTTTTTGTATTCAGTAAATTTCAGAGAATGCACAAAGAACTAAATAAGGATTCTACATTGGCGTAGAGGTGGAATGTGTGTTCTATTTCTAAGTAAGTATTTTATCGTTAAAACGTAATGCGAAAGTCCTTAAAACGAGTTATCAAGTCGTTTTAAGGAAACGCGTAAGTCGTTAAAACGAGAAACGTAAGTCGTTTAAACGTAATGAAAAAGCACGTATTTTTTCTATGCCACCGTAAGATTCTAATAGATGCTTGTATTGGTAAACATAAAATAAAGCATTGGGGATGAAGCATCTCATTTATCATTTTTATAGCTGTTTGATGTCAAGGGAGATGACCTTTATAAGCTTTAAGCTTTCGATAAAATTCTAAAAAAGGTACTTTGAAATATACGTTGTCATTTGAACCCTTTCATGAAATAAAATATGTTTAAAACATGATTTACAAAGAATACCGCCCCTCATACACAAACGAGTATCAATGCACTCAGCGAAACATGACTGTCATCACACGAACATAACACACCCAGTACGCCAACTGGAATAAATACTGTGATCACTAATATAGCACCTATAAAGACAATTGTGTACGGATACAATCACCGAAATACGACTGTCACCACACAGACATAGCGCCGCTAGTACGCCAACGTGTATTAATTCACCTATAGAAACACGACTGTAATCACACGAACATGACACCCCTAATACACCAACGCGTACTAATGCACACGGCAAAATTCGACGGTAATCACACGAACAAAACGCCCCTAACACGCCAACGTGTATTAATACACCCATCAAACACGACTGTTAATACACTAATATAGCACCTCTAAAAAGCCAACTTCTATCATTACAGGCAGCTAAACACGACTGTAATCACAATCAATATCTAAGTTTAAGAAACGTTCAGCAAAGGGGAATTAAACTTTCAATGGTTTATCTTACAAACTTAGACATTCACATGGTGTTTTATTCACATACAACACAACCACGAGGTATACTCACACATGAAAACATTGCTGCCAATCGATAAGTTGTGCGTCCCTATATCGATTTGAGCAACGTCTTCCTCTACGTTAATAACGCCGGTCTTTACATCAGCACGGCCTGTTTCTACTTCAGTTACGCTTGAGTTCTCGATGTTGCAGGAGTAATTATCTTCTACTTTGTATATACGAATATAGCTAAATCCTGTGAAGTAAATCCTGAAAGAACAAGGAAATCGTGATTTTAAAAGTGTTTTAAATTAGATGTTTATTTTTCGAAATTTTTCACTTTTAAGAATGTGTAGTTTCTTTTATTTCATTGCGATATCGATGCTTCTCTTTACTATGACATCATCGTATGATGGCATTCGTTAATTTGCTACATGGTGTCATGAACATATCAATGCCCTCAGAGTTCATGTTGTATGTAAAATGTAGTTCTGTAAATGTTAGAGCAATAACGGTTAAAGTTAGAGTTGTTTTGTTGTTTATGCAATAGGAAAAACAATCAGGGTTTAGTGTGGAAAGAATCCATAAACTTCAAGAACATTATTTGCTTATGTGAAATTAAATCCCAGCTATCTGCCACCTGTTCAAACGGCATTTCTTTCTTCTTATAAGAGTTCTAAGCCTATGTATGCATACAAGTTTGTGGTTTGTTTCGCAGAGACATGTGATGTAATATTATATGCATTGTCGTGTTGTTGTTGTTGTTTCTATAATAAAACATAGATTGGAGTGCAGTTGTGTGGGTATTTAACCACGAATACGTTATGGTTTTATTTCCAACCTTGAAACATAATTATGTTTACATTGTTATGCGGCAACTAAAAGAACAAAGTCGTCGTGTTCAAATTTTATAATTCAGATCAAATTTTGTATAGTTCAGATCACATTCAGTTCTGTCATTTCAAAGCATTAAAGCATTTTTTGTTATTCTGTATCTATATTATTAGTTACTGAACGCACAACACGGGGTATTGAAATCATACACGAGGTATTGAAATCATACACGAGGTATTGAAATCATACACGAGGTATTGAAATCATAAACTAGGTATTGAAATAATACACGAGGTATTGAAATCATACACAAGGTATTGAAATCACTCACGAGGTATTGAAATTATATAAGAGGTATTGAAATAATACACGAGATATTGAATTCATATACAAGGTATAGAGGATATTTGTTTATTTCAGTGTAAGATCGTATTTTATTTCACGAGTGTCATAGAAAAACATATTTTCACGAGTGGCGAAGCCACGAGTGAAAATGTAGTTTTTTTATGAACACGAGTCGTCGTGTTCAAATTTTATAGTTCAGATCAAATTTTGTATAGTTCAGATCACATTTAGTTCTGTCATTTCAAAGCATTAAAGCGTTTTTTGTTATTCTGTATCTATATTATAAGTTACTGAACGCACAACACGGGGTATTGAAATCATACACGAGGTATTGAAATCATACACGAGGTATTGAAATCATACACGAGGTATTGAAATCATAAACTAGGTATTGAAATAATACACGAGGTATTGAAATCATACACAAGGTATTGAAATCACTCACGAGGTATTGAAATTATATAAGAGGTATTGAAATAATACACGAGATATTGAATTCATATACAAGGTATAGAGGATATTTGTTTATTTCAGTGTAAGATCGTATTTTATTTCACGAGTGTCATAGAAAAACATATTTTCACGAGTGGCGAAGCCACGAGTGAAAATGTAGTTTTTTTATGATCACGAGTGAAATTAAATACGATCTTACACTGAAATAAACAAATTAGCTGTTTCTTTTATGCTTATTTTCGGAGTTTTATTTGTTTTTTTTTATTTATTTCTGAATTACCCCCTTTTTTGAAAAGGGTGGGCTTTATGCCGCTACCCGTGGGGCGCCCCTCATGCATAATTATAGCTGTCAACTTTTCTACTTTCGGTTTGCTGAGAAATAGTTCTCTGCTATTCATTCTTATAGCTTAATATTCGCTCTTTTTTTATTGCAAAGCTTTATGAACAGTAAAAAATGAAGTATTATTAGTGCACAAATGTTCCAAAAAAAAATAAAAACACTTGATTTTAACCAAATTACTACGCCGCTATTTATAGAATGAAAATTTGGAAGGTCAAATGTTTTAGCAAAACAAATGTGGATACTCATTGGAGTTTAACCATTATTCTTAGTTTAAGACTGCATATACGCGTGTTTTTATAGTAAGTTAATATTCAGTCATCTTACTGTCAGAGACCGCTTTAAAATGTTTGTTTTCCAGAAGAGTAAATGCCACGCTAGTTTGTTGACACATTTTGAGATGTGGGTGGGGTAAAAAATATCGGATCTATCTGTAAATTGTTGTGTGAATTCTCCAGGAAGCTCATTTTACGTACTACAACGGTTAACAGTTCAAAATACATTTGAACGATGCTATAAAATTTTATTTATGTTCGAACAGTTGTTTTTGTCTGTAATTTGTTTGGAATGAAAGCAAATGTTCGAACATTCAGCTTCAAAGATCAGTAAAATGTTTGATAAACGGGATAACCGGTAATAAACGGTAAGTTGTTAATTTCCAATTATATATTTATTTAAATTTATAAAATATTTCTTTATTTTTTTTTTAACATTTTTTGACATAATTTACTGAAGTCCAGTGTTCTGTTTTGACCAAGGCAAGTACATGTAACAACAAAGGATTTTAAAAGTAGTTCTGAAAATTGATATTTTCACTCCTTATTTTGCAGTCAAAATATCAAATTGATATTTTCACTGTTGTTATTTCACTGTTAAAACCCCATATTTCATCGTAAAGCATGAAAGAAATTGAAATAATACACGAGGTATTGAAATCATACACAAGGTATTGAAATATACACGAGGTATTGAAATCATACACCAGGTATTGAAATCATACACAAGGTATTGAAATCATACACAAGGTATTGAAATCATACACGAGGTTGAATGTAGTGTGTGTAGAAACTTTTTTGTAATCAAACACAAAATTCAGCACAAACCTCAGCGTTACATTCCGATGGACATGCACTGTTATCAGGGTGGAGTTATCGTCCGTTAAAGTGACGTCACACGTAGCGATGTCATCACACCACGTCTGAAAGAAACAAACGAGAACCTGCATCGACCTTATTAAGCAACAAACATAATCATGCATTGAGTTTATCAAATGCAGACTGGACCCTGCATTGAGATATTTAAAAAAAAAGACAATGGATCGAAATTTATAACAAACAATTACTTGAGTTAATTATTATTGGTATCATAAATATCAGCATTTTGTTCACATTACACATCAAACCAATGTTTTCGGTATCTGACTCTATGTAACGTAAACGAGTCCCTTCAAAAGTTTGAATAACACCAGGCCAGACAAAACTGACGCCCGGATCTGATATAAACAATTTGCAACGTATCATTTCACACATCAACTGACACAAGTAAATGGTAACGAAACGAGACCATCTTCTCACCAAAGTCTTTTTTGATTACCTCGATTGATTCAACGAGAAATTGATTTGCCACTCTTATTATATTAGTTTTAAAGCATTCTAAAATAAGAAATGACCCATTTAGGTGAACACTTAGAAGACAGTGGAAACATATACTGGAAGGTGTATAATGGACGTTACAGGGACATACTCGGTATCCAAACGTTTAGTCTGCTTAGATGTATAAGTCTCAAGGCCAAACATACACTTCACGAGAGACACAATGCCACAATACGACACAGACAAAACGCATATGCCTTAACACATCTTTATGAATAAAAGTTAAACTAAAAATGAAGAAAAAAACGTCAACTAAGTTTTTATCCACATTAATATCTCGATTGTTATATGTGTCCTTTGGTGTTATAATCGACCCATTGGAAATGTCTACCAGCAGCCAATCGTATACAACTTGAACGTTAAGTAAGTGTTTGTTTATTATAGTGTCACCCCTTAGTTCAGAGCCAGCCCGTTGGGCTTATGAGACACCTACATTCGTGAACAACTTTACCCCGATTCCTACCCCAAATGCCAGGCGCCTGGAAGGAAGGTAATCGGATATGTTGTCCGAAGATTATTTTTAGGCCAGTTTGCATATTTAAATGATTAAATTGGTTAATAGCCGTTTTGGATTAATATTGTGCAATCAAGAAACATTTTTGCTTATTTTTACCTATTTAAAACTTATCAAGTTGTATACAATTGAATGCACGGGGTTATCATGGCCATCATTTACAACATTATTGTTGTCATACATTTAGCAAGTAGTGGTCAATTCATTGACGTATCCTTTACAACAAGGAGTTTTGCAACATTATCGCAAATTTGTATTCTGTCAAAGGACAGTTATCAGATATATTGAGAAAATCAATTATACTTCTGTTGGAGCCATTAACTTCTACGATTACCGATGACTATCATTTTGCAGCGTTATTACAATATGAAAGTAATTTTCTGAAAGGATTAGTTATGATTTGTTATGTCACTACAATGGCTGGCATTTGGCAAGATGTGGTTTTCCTTAGGATGTGTAATTGAGCAGCAGGGAAATAACATGCCCGAGCTTCAATGCGATCTGATGACGCCATTTCGTACACTCTGAACGTTGTTACTAGTTTTGAATGATACTTGTTTATTTTCGCATATAACATTCAAATGACGTCAAACTTGCATCTATGACGTCACAAATACTTCAAATGACATTTTGGCGGTTTTTCAATATTATCTGAGCTATAGTGTTGGAGGTTATTACAATTGCATTACACATATGTTAACTGTACATTTTACTGCGCCGGTTGCGCGTTACCATGGTTTTAAAAGTGGCCATATAGAGAAAAGGGCAATACAAACATATTCGGCAATAACATGAAACGATAGAAAATACTTAGCGGGTTAAAACGGTATATATATTGTTACACTTGACCACTCAATGTTGTTATGAGTACGCCAGTCCTGTTTATTTTGGATCATCCCTCGTACAAATGATATTCAAATATAACGTTTATTGGTCGGTTTATAAACAGGGAATGTTCAAGTTTTAAGAATATTAAAGCAGGCAGCCAAATATCATGCCGCCACTCATTTGACTAAGATTATCTTCTTAAAAGGGGATGAGCGGTTTCTGCCAACATCTATGTTTGACTGAATTTTCCTCAAACTACTGCTGTCATGTCATGGATAACATTTCAAACGCAGTTGTAAAATATTCTTTCAGTCTACACTTTAAGTCTACAGTTATATTAACCTATTAATTTACAGTTATAGTTTTCCCTTCCAGTCTACAGTTATATTTATTATATTTCTATACACCCCTCCCGGTTTACAGTTATATGTTTGCCCTTCCAGCCGACAGTTGTATTTTTTGCTTTCCAGCCGACAGTTGTATTTCTTACTTTCCAGCCGACAGTTGTATTTCTTACTTTCCAGCCGACAGTTGTATTTCTTACTTTCCAGCCGATAGTTTTATTACTTCCTTTGAAGGCTACATTTATATATCTTTCCTTCCAGTTTACAGTTATATTTCTCCCACCTCAGATAAGTAGATCCAATTATTTAACCATGCTAGAAATTCTTATCTTGCCCACGGGCGAAGATAAAATGCCCGTATGGAACTCTTTTTTAATGGTAATTGTAATTACCTCCCTTGTTGAAGACTGTCGTCTGTAGCATCATGGAAACCTTATCTTGTGGCAATATTTAGAACGCTAATTAATTATTTCTCGCTTCAAATGTCACCATAACACAGTTTTTACGCACCTTTTCCAGAAATAATGCTCCACTCTCCTTAGTACTATTAAAGACCGATTTGACTATTAACATAATTTGAATCACTGCGCGCATATCCATGACAACCACGAAATATCGCATAACCATACGCAATTTTCGTCATTAAGCTCAAAATAGTTCCAGCAAAAAAATACATTTTTACTTAATTTTGTTTAACTGAGGTGGGAGAAAAAGCATCTGCCATAGCCACTCGTGTAAGATCATCCCGACCCTCGCGCAGGGTGTTTGGCGGAAACTCGGTAAACCTCGTTTCCGCAAAACACCCTACACTCGGGTCGGAATGAACCTATCTTACACTCTCGGCCATGGAAGATACTTATAATCTTCCCTTCCAGTCTACAGTTATATATCTTCCCTTCCAGTCTACAGTTATATAACTTCCCTTCCGGTCTACAGTTATATAGAGGATATTTGTTTATTTCAGTGTAAGATCGTATTTTATTTCACGAGTGTCATAGAAAAACATATTTTCACGAGTGGCGAAGCTAAAATAAACAAATTTTCTGTTTCTTTTATGCTTATTTTCGGAGTTTTATTTGTTTTTTTTATTTATTTCTGAATTACCCCCTTTTTGAAAAGGGTGGGCTTTACACCGCTACCCGTGGAGCGCCCCTCACGCATAATTATAGCTGTCAACTTTTCTACTTTCGGTTTGCTGAGAAATAGTTCTCTGCTATTCATTCTTATAGCTTAATATTCGCTCGTTTTTTCTTGCAAAGCTTTATGAACAGTAAAAAATGAAGTATTATTAGTGCTCAAATGTTCCAAAAAATAATGAAAACACTTTATTTTAACCAAATTAGTACGCCGCTATTTATAGAATGAAAATTTGGAAGGTCAAATGTGTTAGCAAAACAAATGTGGATACTCATTGGATTTTAACCATTCTTCTTAGTTTAAGACTGCATATACGCGTGTTTTTATAGTAAGTTAATATTCAGTCATCTTATTGTCAGAGACCAGTCTGTTTCGCTTTAAAATGTTTGTTTTCCAGAAGAGTAAATGCCACGCTAGTTTGTTGACACATTTTGAGATGTGGGTGGGGTAAAAAATATCGGATCTATCTGTAAATTGTTGTGTGAATTCTCCAGGAAGCTCATTTTACGTACTACAAAGGTTAACAGTTCAAAATACATTTGAACGATGCTATAAAATTTTATTTATGTTCGAACAGTTGTTTTTGTCTGTAATTTGTTTGGAATGAAAGCAAATGTTCGAACATTCAGCTTCAAAGATCAGTAAAATGTTTGATAAACGGGATAACCGGTAATAAACGGTAAGTTGTTAATTTCCAATTATATATTTATTTAAATTTATAAAATATTTCTTTATTTTTTTTAAACATTTTTTGACATAATTTACTGAAGTCCAGTGTTCTGTTTTGACCAAGGCAAGTACTGTACATGTAACAACAAAGGATTTTAAAAGTTTCACTCCTTATTTTGCAGTGAAAATATCAAATTGATATTTTCTCTGTTGTTATTTCACTGTTAAAACCCCATATTTCATCATAAAGCATGAAAGAAATATTATCCTTCCAGTCTACAGTTATATATTTTTCCCTTTAGTCTACAGTTATATATCTTCCCTTCCAGTCTACAGTTATATATCTTCCCTTCCAGTCTACAGTTATATATCTTCCCTTCCAGTCTACAGTTATATATCTTCCCTTCCGGTCTACAGTTATATAACTTCCCTTCCAGTCTACAGTTATATAACTTCCCTTCCGGTCTACAGTTATATATTATCCTTCCAGTCTACAGTTATATATTTTTCCCTTTAGTCTACAGTTATATATCTTCCCTTCCAGTCTACAGTTATATATCTTCCCTTCCAGTCTACAGTTATATAACTTCCCTTCCGGTCTACAGTTATATATTATCCTTCCAGTCTACAGTTATATATTTTTCCCTTTAGTCTACAGTTATATATCTTCCCTTCCAGTCTACCGTTATATATCTTCCCTTCCAATAGACAGTTTCATTTCTTCCCTTCCTATAAACAGTTTAATTTCTTACCTTCCAATAGACAGTTTTATTTCTTCCCTTCCTATAAACAGTTTAATTTCTTCCCTTCCAATAAACAGTTTTATTTCTTCCCTTCCAATAGACAGTTTCATTTCTTCCCTTCCTATAAACAGTTTAATTTCTTACCTTCCAATAAACAGTTTTATTAATTCCCTTCCAATAGACAGTTTCATTTCTTCCCTTCCTATAAACAGTTTAATTTCTTACCTTCCAACAAACAGTTTTATTTCTTCCATTCCAATAAACAGTTTTATTTCTTCCCTTCCAATTAACAGTTTTATTTCTTCCCTTCCAATAAACAGTTATATTTCTTCCATTCCTGTAAACAGTAACATTTCCTTCACTCCAATAAACAGTTTTATTTTAACCATTTCAATAAACAGTTATAATTCTTCCATTCCAGTAAACAATAAACAGTTATATTTCTTTCATTCCAATAAACAGTTTTATTTCTTTCATTCCAATAAACAGTTAAATTTCTTCCCTGATTAAATAAAAATGTACATAAGCTAATTAGACATTTCGCAGAAAATGTCTTGAGATGTGTAGAAAATATTCCATACACGTACGGTTGATAATGGCTTAATGTGCGTAATCTCCTGGAATGACTCGGCTATTTCAAAAGAGCAAATTACACCAATTCGGAAGTGACTACTCAATGTTACATGCCCTTTTCCCTTTTATTCACACACATTACAGAGTATCAAAGCATCTATGACCATTGGCTACATTCCATTTCTTTTAGATTGTGTTGCTGAATGGTTTGTGATTTAAAAATCACAAAACAGGCTGATCATGCTGAAACTACTTGACCTTCATTTGTGCGTTTACATGTTTACCGCATTGATTTTACTCCTACACCGGATATTGTCACCTTAGCGAATACACAGTGGTTACGTTAATTAAACTTCATTTTTTCCTGCTATATATTATAATATTATTTTAGGAGTCTCTGACTGTTTTTAATTTTTCAGCGCAGTGCTGTCCGTTGACAAAGTGAAATAACCGCTGCGCACGTCCAGCGACAAGTCTCAATGAAAATGCATACTTTTGTAGATAGATTATTGTACTAGCCGTCACGCTAATTTTCTTTTGTTATAAAAAACATGTCATTCATTCATTGAATAAACTATTCAAGGAAATCAACATGATAAAGAATAAATGGAAGAATCTTGTCATTGTTTTACAACCTAAAAATACCCATATACCCTTGTCCAATTAAAAAGTGTAAACCTGAAACCCTATAGACGCGGCCCGAAGGCGCAAGAACCTTGTACATTTTACACTCAAGCATAAACTTATATATAAATGTAAGTATTGTTCACCTGAATGTTCTGCACTAGTTACAAATTAGTTTAAACATTATATATTTTACAACGATTGTGAAGAAAGGTACGATAGCTTATACTAAGTCACTCTCGTTGGCACGATATTGTGCGAGAGTGTGGTCTTGAGTTGTGGGGGAAACCGGAGTACCCGGAGAAAATCCACTTGTTCGGCTTGGTGACCACTAACCAAATTGTATTGTATATGTATCAGAAAACCTTCAGTCATCAGTTGTGGTGACGAGAGTTCTTCAATCGCAGACCGAAAGGTCCTAGGTTTGATCCATCATGCCGTCGCAACATTGTTTTGAATTTTTATTTTGAATTATATTTGTTTTTCCGATTGGTTTTATGAAATCCATTTCATGTAACAACATTTCACAATGACACGGTTTTCCAAATCTTCATAAATATATATTTAGTTATTAGATTACAACCAACTTGTAGCTAATACGTCTTTAAACACATTCAGTTTTATGATTCAAATTAACAAAATACTGTATATTAATGAATTATATTGTTTTAAGCAAAACCAAACCAGACACTTGTTCCATTAGGCTTAGTTAATTCCAACGTAACGGTAATTAAAACGAAACTTGATTAAAGTGACACTCTTATTCAAAATCAATACAAAAACATGCATAACGAACATCAATTTAGACTGATAAACCGTAACTACTTATTAAGATTTACTGTGGTCTACTATAGTCTCATGAGGTAGAAATAACGTGTCTAATGCTCATTTCTTTCAAATTAAACTCGGAATCCTTCATAACAACCATTGTTTTCGACATTTATTTATCCTTTTTGGAATATTAAAACAATATTATTAATAGTGGTATATCTTATTTGGGAGTAAAGTGGGATTGTGAGGTTGAAGCATCTTTTCTCGAAACAAACTTTTATTTTCATTGCATTCATTGTTCATGTCATTTTAGTGGACGGTTAAGTCGATATCGAAGTAACAAAATGGTATCTTTGTCTCATTGTGAACAAAGAGTTAAAAAGGTCTGTGCAAAAAGGAACGGTTCAATCTCAATGACAACAGGCATATCTATAATTGCACGATTTAGCACAGGTTCGCAATCATTAAAGTCGTGATTCTGAGCATTCTTTGTTGCGGATATGCAATTTAAGGAAAGAATATCGTCACAAATTCTTCAAGTGCTACAAATAAGCAGACACACATTATTTTTAAAGTAAGTAATATTATAGGAATTTTGAAAGAAACAAAAACATTTATAGATTCAGTTTTCTGACTCTGAGTCTGAAAATCACACACACGATGTAAGTGAATACGGACTCAGTACTTAAAATACCATCTAGATCTAGCAGTCCCGTGTGCACACAGATACAATATGGGAAGTAATTGTTGTAGACCGAAGTCCGTGATTTTCTGCATTTGTCAATTACGACTTTGATGAAAACGACCATTCGGGATACTACCAACTGACCATTAGTTTTCATCCCATTTCAGAAAACACCGACGTGCTGCTTGGTCGGAACTTGTCTGAGACCATGATGTATTGCAACTTCGACTCATAAGCAATATCGTATTTGGTCGCCGAATGGTCAATCGCTAATTTTTGTTTCACATGCCGCGTCATGTCAATTAATTTGTCTCGGTGTGTAGCCTGGAATTAGGTTCTAATTGGACATGTAAGAAAACTGCATTTTGAATATGCACCTTCCGTAAATTCACTGATGCCTGTTTTACTTGCTAATGCGTTATGAATAGCGTGGATAGACACATGTTAATATTTATGCGTAAAGCTACAGAAGCAAGCTCAGTGGCAAAAAGTTTAAACATAAACCCGGTTTAATGGCACTGGCACGGCTGCGAAACAGTGGCCCCAGCTCTTTTAGGAGCTGTGTATAAAAAAGAGCCAATGCCACTTCCGAGCCAGAGCAAAATAACGGATATCATCATAAAACGTAGGTATGACTCGTGATTTTATCTAATATCACAATTATGAGGGCTTATTTGAGAAATCGGGGAATGCAGTGCCATATAAAAATGTTTAACCTTCACACGTATTTCGGTAGTTTTCGCAGGTATAAGTCAGTAGGTTCATACCAGGGGAAAGTGAAATGCGCCATAAAAAGATACAAATAGCCTTTAAGAATAAGAAAGCAATTATTTTCTGTTCTATGTGTCTACACGGCTGTAAAGATAAATTGCAATTAAAAATTTGATACATAATAGTCAATTAAATGCAGTCTGCAATATTACCTGCAAGATAACGCGTCAACTTTCTCACATGTGTTAGCCTTCTTCATTTTAAATGTTTAATTAAACATTTATTGTACTTAATGGAATGCTTATTTAAGGATTGTCGAGTATTATTATGTGCTCAGGGATATTGTGATTATTTTCTTAGTGTTTAAAACTCATTTAGGTTTCTTTTTTTACGAAGAATCGATGTGTTGTAGCAGGCGGCGGCGTCATGCAAAAACTTAGCGTTAAGAAGAAATGAATACATTTATTCAGGATCGATAAGCACATGTTAAGATAATTCAGGCTATAACATTTGCTAAGTTATACCCCTTGTTCGATGCCACATTGCAGCCTTTGTAAACACACATCACATCCCAAATAAGCCTTACTCACGTAATAAAACCTCAAAATGGCAGACAGCGGTAATCAAATGTGCGACCAGAATAGTTTCTCTGTACATCCCATAACGTCCATTGTCAGTATACAAAACAGCGATTATGCATCGAACTATCCACTGAAATAATACCCTTCAGACAATTTGTATTATACTTTAGGTATGTGAATGTCGCTTCATTCCATCAATTTTCTATAAAAGACAGTGAAAGACACAAACAATTCATACACATTAGGGTTTATTTCATGGTCTACAATTGCCTGAAAAACATGAATTATATATATCATTAAACTACACGCTGATAGCTCAAAGAACGAACTATGAAACACAACAAAAACAACAACACAAAGTAAATACGAGTTTGTAATATTGGAATCGTTTTCAGTCGTTAAGTTTATTTTTTCTACGTTTTTTATTACCAACTATGGTGACTCTAGTCAACATTGGGTCACAAAGATCAACTGTCTTGGTAAAATTTACGAACACTATAATAAAGTCAAATTTGAAAACACGTGAATGCTAAAGGTGTAGAAGAAAAAAGTGCCATCCGGCTCGTTCAATAAACGTAAATGAATAATCGATATTTGCATAAAGCAGGTTTGGAGGGGAAAACCTTCCATAGAATTGGCATACTGAAAAATATCGCCACACAAACTGCTGAAATAAAATAGACCACTGGAACAAGGAAATTCCGATTCATGTCATATTTGTCAGAAATAAAATGGAATAGCTTTTGAGCTTAAAAATATATTGCGCAAAAACTTTGACTCACAATTAAAACGTAATGATACATTTCTTGAAATTGTTTCCTACCCGAACGTTATCGCAGCTATTAGATTCAGTAACAATTTGCAATCATATTAAACTGTTTTACTAAAGATAGTTTCCTGTTTCATCATAAGTATCTATTCCAATGATAATATTAATGTACCCTTTGAATCTTGTTTAATTGCCTCTCCAGTAAAAGAATTAACTTCTGAATGGTGCTTTTGTTTTCACAAAAAATATTTTATTTATAATCGTTTAGAGTACGCTTTTTGTATTTTGTTTTTCTCTTACAAAAATATATTTTTCTCAGATTAACACTGTCGTAAGTAAAAGTCATGCTCTGTCTGTTTCTTGTTTGGACTTACAAACGGCCCTGAAGCATTCAACGATTTTACACCATTATGTTATGCTATTTTTTATAAAAGAAAAACAAACGACAAAAGCGTACTCTGTGCGATTATAAATACAATATAATTGCCTCTCTAAAAAACCCATGGATATTGAGGGAATTTCCCATTTCAATGAAACAATTTCAGAAACAAAGTGTCTTCTTACCAACCACTATAAAAACAAAAAAGCTGCGTATATTTATTTGACTGTATTTTTATGATAATAAATGTATTATTTACGGTAATGCTTTTAATTCAGTATGCATGCCTTAACTTGTTTCTTGGTTTTAATTCTCAATAAATATGCCCCTTTCATAGACTTAAACGAAAGACAAATGGATGGATAAACAGAAAAATATGAATTCAAACAAATATTCCGGTCTTTTCATCTACATAACCCATCTTGGACTATCACCGAAACCGTCCACTAAAATAACATAAACTTCAAAGTTAAAATTGGCGAAAAAAATCTTTATTCAAACCTACAATATATTTCCTAAATGTATATGAAAAACTACAGAAACAAGCTTAGTAGCCGAAAGTTTAAAAATAAAGTCACAAAGTCTCTGTTTGGCAACCGTATACTAAACCATAAATCTTGTTGGAACAATTGTCGGGCTTGATGATATTGGATACGATATTATTCCTCGTGATTCAGTATACAATTGTTAATTTGAAACATATTATTAAATATGTTTGGTTTTAATGGCCTACTAAATGCAGACCCCATGTTATCGAATACAATGTAAATGAAAGTTTGGAAAAACCAGGTCAATGTGAAATATTGCAATATGAAATTAAATTCATGAACATATTAACAACATATTAAATTACAAAATAGAATGTTGCCACGGCAGCACGGATCCTAACTAGGGCGTTTCGGTCTGCAGTTGGTGACCAAATGCTCGACAACACATTGGCATTTGACTACATAAGGTTTTATGAAACACACACACGCACGCACGCACGCACGCACACTCAGAGATACAATTTGTAATTGTAGGAGTAATTTTTATCATTTATTTAGTTACTAACATGAGTATTTTCTTCATTTATATATTCAGTTAATATTCTCTATGTTACTTGAACATACTATTTAACAAAGTACTCTATTTTTGCTGACTTGTTTTGCTATAAGCTAGAATGTTATAAAGAAGTGTTCAAGATATATAATGCCACCAGTAATTCATGCTTTAGTTGTCTATTATTCAACAATCACAGGTCAAAGAGAGTATTGCCTTTAATAGTTTGGAAACACTTTGAAACACATCGTGACTCGTTGAAATTATAACAGTAGACAGAAAGGGGAAGATAACTGTAGACTGAAAGGGGAAATATAATTGTATTCTAAAATGACCCTGCATCGAGCATATCAAATGGAGACACGACCCTGCATGTAGCTATCTAAAAACAACAACACAACCCATCATCGAACTAATTCATAAACAAACATTATATTGTAAACTGTTTAAGGGCCTTTGCAGATGGTAACAACAGAAAGAAGGTGAACTATCGCTATAATTGCATAAAATACACAGCATGTGTAACTTTTGTGTTCAAAAAAGCAGTTTAATTTCACGAAAAAGAAATTTATTCAAAATAACCTCCATAACAGGAACTTGTGTGACGTCACATCCGTGTTTTTTTTGCATTTTAACACACCACGATAATGGACCGAAAACACACATTATATGCAATAATACAACCTTATTGTTGTTAGACATTTAGAAAGAAGCGGTCAATAAATTGACATGTCCTTGACCACATGGTCTTTTGCAACATCTCCGCAAATTTGTATTCTGCCAAGGGACAGTTACCAGATTTGTTGTTAAAAGCGAGAATTCTCTTGTCGGAGCGATCAGCCTCTACGATTACAGATGTCTGTCATTTTGCAACGTTATTATGAATAGAGAGATTTTGCTGAAAGGGTTTGATTTGCTATGTTCCTACATTGTCTGAAAGTTGAAAAGATATGGATTTCCTTAGAATGTGTAATTGACCAGTCGGTTTATAAATTGTCGTGGTTTTAGCGAGTAATTTTAGAGTTATATTGATGTAGAAAATAATAAAACATGTATCGATATTTTGTAGATTGACAAACAGCAACTGTTCAAATTTTAAGAATATTTATAACAGACATCAGCCCAAATACTTAACGAACTTGTTAAAATGTGTTATGAAGCGATTTGGCTTTTGTAGTTTTAAAGTATGAAAACACGTGAACTTGCAGATGTGTACACACTAAGATGAACAGTTTAATTTCCCCTTTCTGTCTTTAATTATATTTCCAATTTCAGTCTACTGTTATATTTCCACTTTCAGTCAACAGTTATATTTCCACTTTCAGTCACAGTAATATTTCCCCTTTCAGTCACAGTTATATTTCCGCTTTCCGTTAACAGGTTTATTTCCCCTTTCAGTCACAGCATTATTTCCCCTTTCCGCCAACATATATATTTCTCTTTCGGTCTAAAGTAACATTTCCCCCTCCGTCAAGAGGTATACTTCCCCTTTCAGTCACAGCATTATTTCCCCTTTCCGCCAACAGGTATATTTCCCTTTCGATCTACAGTTACATTTCCCTTCTCCGTCAGAAGGTATATTTACCCTTTTGATCTATATTTATATTTCCACTTTCAGTCTACAGTTCTATTTCCCCTTTAAGTCAACAGTTATATTTCCCCTTTCACGCACAGTTATATTTCCCCTTTCCGTCAACAGGTATATATCTCCTTTTGGTCTACAGTTATATTTCCCCTTGCCGTCAACAGGTATATTTCCCCTTTCCGTCAACAGGTATATTTCCCCTTTCCGTCAACAGTTATATTTCCCCTTTTTGTCTACAGTTATATTTCCCCTTTTGGTCTAAAGTTTTATTTCCTCTTTCAGTCTACAGTTATATTTCTCCTTTCAGTCAACGGGTATATTTCCACTTTCGGTCATCAGTTATATTTCCCCTTTCAGTCAACACGTATATCCCCCCTTTCAGTCTACAGTTTAATTTCCCCTTTCTCCCTATATTTATATTTCCAATTTTAGTCTACAGTTATATTTCCCCTTTTCATTCTTCTGTTATAGTTTTCCTTTCAGTCTATCCGCAGTTGTATCCACCCTTTCATTCCTCCTTCAGACTACATTTAAAGTTCCCATCTCAGTCTTGAGTTATAATTCCCCTTTCGGTTTTTATTTTTATTTTCCCTTACAGTCATGAAATATATTCCCCATTTACGCATACAGTTATTTGCTTTCACGATTCGTATTTAGTGTCAAAGTTTTTCCAAACTTTTAAAGGCAATTCCATAGTTTGACATGTGATGTGTTAATAATAGATCACTTCCTTAAAGCCTGCTGTCTTGAAATAAATCATGTCTACAACAAGATGAATGTTAATGCAAAACATTTAAGGCGCGGCTGAAAAGGTTTAAGTGTGAGTATATAGAGAATACTTGGTTGGTGCCATGCATGGAGGGATGCTATTTGGCAAGGCGGTGAAATTTTACGCGCAACCGAGCCAGATAAACGTTCTCCATCCACGGCACTAATATAGTATTCTAATACTCTTGCTACTTTGTTTATCAAAACACGATAAATTACCTTAAAATATCATAACTTACAAAAAGGGGGACATGACTGTTCAATTCAGTCAATAAATTTATAGCCAAAGAGCACTCCAATACGTCAATATCAATTCCAAACATACAAGCATTTGAAAGTGCACAAACGTGGATCAGTCATTAAACATTATCTGATCATGCTATACATTTTCGCAAGTCACAGACTAGACCACACAAATCATGGTTCAAGATCACGACTGTTAAAAACAATTGCCATATGTTTAAGGGATTTAATTCTTTTTGATATTAAAGAATAAAATGTTGTATGTTCAAAACTGCATCGGCAAGGAGAGAATTCATTTCTGTGATAAGTGAGATTTTGTCATTCACCACAGAAATGGAATTGAATATCGTATAATGCTAAATATTTTGTTAATATTAAAAGCATTCTGGCCGATTTTATTTACCAATATCATCGAGTGTAACGAAATCTTCTAGGCGAGTGATTGTTGGGGTCGGTTATTGGCGAACTATTGATAATATTCTGAATTATTATTTGTGTGACATGACCAACAGACTTTATATAAACACCACGCGGTCAACTATCCTTATAAACACAAATACATGGCATCTTGTTATTGGACGTATGTGTATGCAGAATAAAGATTTTTATCGTAAGTCGAATGAGAGAAGACATAAGTTTAAACATAACTTTAAGTGACTGAAATAAGCAGGGATGACATAATAGGAAATATAAAATATTAAACCAATAGAGCGCTAAGTTAAAGATTAAATGAAACTTTTATCAAACTGCCAACCGAATAGTAGACAATTAGTCAATAAGTCATTCCGCAGTCTCGAGATATAAAATACGTCTGACAATATTCCATACGCGTAAGGTTGGTACTGGCTTAATGCACGTAATCTCCTGAAATTAATCGGCTATTTCAAAAGAGCAAATTGCACCAATTCGGAAGTGACTCATCAATGTTACATGCCTTTATTTCCCTTTATTTACATATACCATTGGCTACTTTCTATTTCTATTGGTTTTGTAGCAAAATGGTTTGTGATTTGAAAAACAGACTGAACATGCTGGATTTCTGTTATCTACTTTGAATAGGCACCTTCCGTTGATTCAACTGCATGACAACACGAATATGGGTATACTGAATTCGTCTTTTTTCTATTTATTTCTTTGTTTTTCATTTTATTCTCAGTTTTTGTTGGAGAATCACTATTATTACCAAAGCAGACTATGTATAGAGGCTTAAAATTAGGTCATAACCGTTTTTGACAGATTTGGTTTCATCATGGCACTGTTATTTAAATATACTCATTGGTTTTGTTAGTTCAGTCGTCAGTATGGTGAAACATTTTTTTCCATGAACTGGTTTATAAACCTGAATATATATTTTATTAAACCTGGAAATACTATATCATTTTTTATCGTTTTGAGTACCCATAGACATATACTTTCCAGTCTAATGCTTTTATGCTGTTTCATTGCGTAGAGCAAAGTTACATATTGAGGTATTTTTAATTGTTCAAATTTATTATGTAAGGTATTGCTTATAAATTGGTAATTTATGTATCTCATTGAAAACGAATTATTTCGAACCTATAGTGTCAATAGTGTCAATGTAAGATTTCAACAGTTAGTCAATCTACCGGATTTTTGAACGGCATGTATCCACATCCTTTACCACGATGAAGATTTCGCAGGCGTAAGGTAAATATGATTGTTTTCGTTTGTATTTCAGTTATAAAACGGAATAATTACGTTAAATACTTTTTTTATTGTACTAATGGCCTCAATTACTTGTAACGTCTCAGTTTCCTTATGAAATGAGTAATGCTCACTACTTTTGGTTTGGTATAATAGTTGTGTCAGTGTTTTTCTGGAGAATATGACACGAAACTGAATATCTTTCTCCATAGGGTACATATTATTTTAGTTTCTTTAACACGCATGACGTTATTTTTCATATTGCCAGGTATACACTTTCGATATATTTAGAAGAAATGTGGATAACTCGTTAACTTTCATGCAGAGTATTTTTAGTTATACATTTAGTAGCTTGGGTGTTTGGGACATTCAACCTCGCTGGTTTTTATACCACCGAGAACGAAATGCGCAGTAAAAAGTTACAAAAAAATTTTTAGAGTACAAAGTAATTATCTTCTGTTTTATTTGTCTACATTGCTGTAGAGATTAATTGCAAAACCGTGAAAAGAATCTTCACTGTTACCAGAAATTCAATTATTTCAATTTATTCAAGCATTAAGACAATAAACATGCCACCGAAATAAACCAGACAATTAGGTCATTGACATTGGCTTTGACCGCCTAGGGAGAACTGGATATTTACATAACATGACTGCAAGGTCCAAAATGTCGTGTGAGCCATCCTGAAGCACAGCTTTAATTATCAATAAATCATAGAATAAAACAGCAACCGCTCACTCTTTTTCTAAGAATGCGTTTAACTTCCTAGATTTTTAAACCCATTAAGCTTCTCTCTTTTTAATAAGAAGCCTTGTACTATTGCTTTATAAAAAAGCGTTTTATATTTCCTAATAGAACTTGGAATTTATGTTACAAAGATGGCAAAGCACATGATAGAATAACTCATGTTGTAAAGTTTGCCGAGTTTAACCCCTTGTAAGATTATGGAGAAAAAAAACCCCATCACCATCAGGCGTTCGTTACGCTGGGCACTTGTTATTTTTCATACAGGTACATACGGTCAAATGGAGTCACACCAAATTTTAAATTGATCAATTGCACAATTTCTCACACGGTCTGAAAAGAGACCATGCCTTATTGCAGCCATTTAAAATGACAGACAGCGGTAATCAAATGTGCGATCACTCAGACCAGAATAGTTTCTCTGTAAATCCCATAACGTCCATTGTCAGTATTATGTCAACGATTATGCGTCGAACTTTCCACTGAATTAATACCCTTTAGACGATTGGTATTATAATGTAGGTATATGAATGCCGCTTGACGGCATCCATTTCCTATAAAAGACAGTGAAAGACACAAATCATTTATACAAATTATGTTTTATTTCTTGGTCAATACGAGCTTGCAATAGCAGCCAAGAACAGTTTCTAGTTTGGGTCACAAATACAAAATGACCTGGTAAAATGTACGAACACTATACTGTAAGTTAAATTTGATAACACGTGAATG
The DNA here is from genome assembly GCF_026914265.1 of Mya arenaria. Taxonomy (NCBI): domain Eukaryota; kingdom Metazoa; phylum Mollusca; class Bivalvia; order Myida; family Myidae; genus Mya; species Mya arenaria. The sequence goes on from NC_069136.1 coordinate 13,570,187, forward strand.
TTAAAGGTATGCAAGAAGAAAGTATCAATCATGTGTGATCCTGCTCGTTCCATTAACGTTAAGATTTGGCATTCTAACAACTATCGCCACAGAAACTGTTGAATTCATATTTACCCCATGAACAAGAAATTCTGGTTCATGTCATATTTGTCAGGAACAGAATCAAACAGCTTTTGAGCTTAAAAAAGTGTTGCGATTCCAAAGCCAACAGCTTTGACTAGCAATTAAAACGTATAAATACATTTCTCAAAATGGTTCCTACCCAAATATTATTAAAGCTCTCAGATTCAGTAACAATCTGCCATATTAACTATTTCACTAAAGAGGGTTTTCTTTTCCATACTTAGTATCTTTTCCATTGAAAGTGTAATCTGATAGCCCCTACCAATAACATAATAATTCACAACCAAACATTGATTTTTTAACATGAAAGCGGCACTTTATTGTCTCAGAATAATACTGCTGTGTGCGGAAGACATGATTTGTCTGCTTCTAGTTTTTTCACACGGCCCTGAAACATTCGACCATTTTACACCAATATGTAATTATATCCTTATATAACAGGAAAAACGACAACAAGCATATTTATCAACCTAATGCGAAACCCGCATCGTGGTAAATTCGGTACAATTTTGTAGTTTACCAAAACTGGGTAGGTCGACTATTTGTTGAACACGAGCATTGCCAAGATTGTAGCACATATTATTTTCTATAGTTGAACTCAATATGTTTATTAAACAGGTTTTTAACGTAAGTTGACATAAAAATGATTTAAATACAAACGAAAACATTCATGTTGATCTTACGTACGTCTCTGTGGTAAATTATGCGGCAAAGTACTACATAATAATAAAAACATAGTTCAATACTAAAAGTAATCTTTTCTATATACTTGTTGTTATTCTATGCACAGATGGTGTCATCTAATGAGATTTGTTTAATCAAAATAAGCTTCTTTGTACAGTTGCTGAAATGAAATGTTTACTTCTTGCCATTCTTATCCTTCCCCGTTCTGTAGAGATGAAATGTTGATTTTCCAATAGGTATGAATGCACTCAGTGACCAAAGATACTAAAGAATCCAAAACTATTACAAAGTCGCTATATTGTGAACGGTATTTGTACAGTTAAATGAATACCAAAAGAACTTTAAAAACTCGCTGAGAAGCAACGACAATTTATAAACCGACTGGTCAATTACTCATTTCTTAGATACACCATATCGTGCCAAATGTCAGTCATGGTGGGAACGTAACAAGTCCTTTCAGAAAATCATTGTCTTCTTGTAATAACATTGCAAAATGACAGACATCGGTAATCGTAAAAGTGCTCGCTTCGACAGGAGAATAATCGTTGTTCTCAGTAAACCTGATAACTGTCCTTTGACCGAATGCAAATTTACGGTAATGCTGCAAAATTCCACGCGTTGTCAATGTATTGACCACTACTTTCTAAATGTAAACCAACAATAATAATAATAATACAAATAATGCAAATAATGATCATTATTACCTCATGCAACCAAATGTATAAATCTGGGTAACTCTTTGGTTTTGATCAAAGTTATTAAAAATGTTTACTGATTGGTCGATAATTATAAAAAAAATAACCAAAGAAATCCTTAATACATGCAAATTAGCCTAAGATAACTTGCGGACAATATTTCCAACTTTTTTGTTATATCATATAGTGCTTTAATTATTTTTTTATCTAATATTATGAGAAATTCCAAATACCGCTCTTCTTGAATCAATCAATATATTGAACATAGTCTAGGGTGTGAGGGAAAGGTCTATTTTTTAACCATTAATATGCGTCAGTTGATGTGTAAAATATAACGTTGCAAAATATTTGGATCAGATCCAGGTGCCAGTTTTGTCTGAGATTGTGTAATCCAAACATGTGCAGGGACTAGCTCTCGTGTCATAGGAGCAGACATCGAAAACATAATTTAACTTTGACATGCGAATAAAATGCTTGTAACAATACAACATCATAAAAAGTACATCAGAGAAATGTTTGTAATTGAACTAGCCATATGATGAGTCATATTTGATTTTTAAAATAGCTCAATAAGGGCTCCTTTCTACATTTAATTTACTTGCAATAACCCGATGCATGGCGTGTATCTTTTTGAGGTAACTTAATGTCAAACGCTATCAATGCCTTGTTGTTGTTGCTAGTTTGCACCTAACGATCCTTGATAAACACCTCTAGTTTTATATACTATATATGTAATGTGGTTTTTGTGCAGCTTTGTTTTGTTGTTCCGTGTTTCTGACATGTGGATTATTGTATTAATGCTCTGCTCTGTGTTATTGGCGTTGACACTGTGTCATGAAACGAGGTTGATGTTTAAACGTTCGACTACTGGACTGGTGTCTGTAGTTTTCTCATTTAAACATTATCAACGAATGCCTTGAAAAACTGCATTTAATCAGAGATCTATTCAAGATAATCCTAAGAGGAATGGATACTTAAGATAATGTAGCTTTTTACATGTTGTGGCTTATTTCATCTGGACCCTAGCTTTAGCCATAGCATGTTAAGTTCAAACTTATTTATTTTACAACGATTGTGAAACAATTAATTACAACATTATATTAATCACTCTCGTTGGCACGATTTTACCCCCCATAGTGTGGTCTTGTGATGTTGGGGAAATCTGAGTTCCGGGTGGAAACCCAATTATCCCGCTTGGTGACCACAAACCAAACCAGTGGGGTTCCCCCTTGTAACATCCGTATATTCATGCAAAGGTTGAAAACAATATAAGAAGGTGTAAGACCATTTAAAGGTGAATGGGTTTCACCGTAGACAAACGGTATATTCTCTTAAACACTTTGTACTTAAAATACTATTTATAAGAAATATATTTGTTCAATGCATATTTGACTAAATCCATAATTAAACAAACTTCGTTAAAACGCGCAATTTTACAGGTAACAACCAATAGTTACCACGTGACGTCGTCAGCAACACTATGTCGCACGCCAAGATGTGAATGCTGTTTTATGAACGTATGAATTAAAGACACTGAAGGTACAAAGTCATACAACGTTTTGCTCATGTTTATGTTTTTATATTGATTCCGTCGGTACATCAACCTTTCGCCTGAAAGTTTCTTTTTTTTCATCCATGTTTACATGTAATAGAACACATGTTTTTGTAAAACCAGAATGAGAAACACTCGTAAATCTCGGCGATGTATTTTTTTCGCTTTCAATATTAGCAATGGATGGAAGTATCATTTTTTCTTGTTTAATCATATGCAATGAAATGTTACAAAGATGCTGGCAATAATACGGCCATATGGGCACAATTACATACCTGATTTACCCTTACTGATCAGGTGTATAGGGCACACTGGTTCCATTTATTTACGTCTTATCAAATTCAAATAAACTAATGAAACATTATGAGTAAAACATTTTGCATGGTACGCCATATATATAAAAAGACGTAATTATTTCGTATGAGTTTGCACCTTTATGTTTAGATTAAAGAATAAATCTATATTCGGCAACATTGCAGCTCAAACTATTTTAACAGGTAAATTAAACTAACATACAAAAAGAACTCAATTCCTGCACTGATGAATTGAAACATTGGCCAAAATCATTGGTGCATTTCGATTGACGAATTGATACACACATATATTAAAATAACTACAATGAGCTCACCTGATTATGACCTGGTTGTGCCAATGTTAGATCTGTATCTGTTTGCACAAGAAATAATCCATCTTCCGGTTCTGGTAAATTGCAAGAATCTACATTTTTCACCTTAACAGAGATTATCAGAAACGTTATTAAGATCCACATTGCTTTTCCAACGTTTATTTTGTTTGAAAACATGATCACGTAACACAACGCAAATGGGCGTAATAAATGCAGTGTCGTTTTATTATCAGTGTTTGTTAAATAGATGCCCGATACAGTTGTTCTGTTATGAATGATGCATCTCGTAGCATTACCAAAACGATAACAGACACATTCGGGGTTTCGCACATTGCAGAGTTACTCTGAGACTGAAATGGCCTTTTATTGGTTAACAAAAGCCCCGAAGCTGCCGTTAATTCTGGTATTGGTAAATGCGCCTTGGCGAATTAGTTGGACCATATATGGAACTAAAGAAAACACGTCAAAGCGGTCGTTCAATTGAAGTAAATGTCTTACGCAAACAAAACGTCTTTGAAGCTGGAACACGGCCTGTCACCTTTGAAAACGCAAACTAAGTTTACGCTCAATCGTTGCTCGAAATAGTTCTAGTTCTTTGTCAAATCATACACTCGTACTATTTGTAGATTTATGGCCATAATTTTCCCACACGTCAGTGACCCTTGTATAAAGATCGTTTTCAATATGAAGTAGTAAAATGTCATATTTCTGTTATTTTCCTTGACATGTTTTTGTGAATTGAACTTTAGTCAGTATTGCAAATAAACGCGTAGTTGCAGAATATAAGTATCTATCATGTGTTTCCGGTACGGATAGAACAAATCCGACCCGAGGGCACGCGCGTAAGCCGGTAACTAGGCTTGCCGAGTTACCGGCCACGCAGCGTGCCCGAGGGTCGGATTTTTCGATCCGGACCGGAAAACATGATTGATATTTTTTCTTGCATATCTAAATTTATCAATTTGTGGAAAAACTGACGTAGAAAACGAACTTTTGTACATTTCACCAAAACGCGCGTGCGACGTTGTTTACTGACGTCATAAAGCGTAGTAATTTAAAGTAACTAAAACTCGCGTATTTTACGATTATTCATTTTCAATTTTAGTTTAAAGTCTTGCATACATGTATATGTGATTGCGCTTTATTGAAATGGCATAATATACTTTTCATAAATCATACAATAAAAGAAATAAGAAGTGGCGCGTTGTTGCGCGTGACTCATCTTACATGGGGTATGTAAGATGGGGTTTTCCAGCACTGGTCACACGACCGGAAACACACGTCCGGTATGCAAGAAATAAAAATCCTAACATGTTGCAATTTGTGACGTTTTGCAGATTAAGATTGTTGAAGTTCTTTGAAAATATACTAATGCAAGGCATTATAATTAATAATTAATTTAGACTGGAGATATTGAGATAGATATAGCAAACAAGAGACAAAGGGGGGAGAGAGGAAAGTTAAGGTGGGTACACGACTTATTAATTTGTTTGATCACTGCTATAAAGCTTACTTATATACTAGACCTACAGATGCCAAGACTGTAGTTAAAGGAAGAGAAGTGTTATAGAAAATCACGTTTAAAAATAAACTTTTTTAAGTACTAATATTCTTTTTTCATTTAAAGGTTTGCGTGTTTCATATGTTTTTAAAGAACCGTAAATGCAAACGTTTAGGTCTGCGATTCGAATACCCATCCCTTCTAATAAACAAAGAAATAAAAAAAAAGCAGTGGATTAAATTGAGTTATTGATTAATTATAATAAGCGTGGTCTAAGGTCCTTTTACGTAGTATTTGAGGAAGCACCAGTCGGCGGGCTGCAAGAATAGCAGCAGACCATACTCACTGAGAAAGTAATGATCAGCGAATGTAACTAGACTACTTGAATTTTCGTTGTCGAAACATAATATTGTATTTTGTCAATCAATTTTACGACATTGACGTTGAATCCATGTTTAAGTTATTGTATTTTTCACTTTTAATAGAAACATATGTCAAAGAAGTTCTTGTTCCGTTACGTAAATATCCAATTTCATAACTTAAAAATAGACTAGAGGCTTTGGCATTTTCATTACAAGACTTAGTAAGAAGAAATGGCATAAAATAATACGGTGTGTTTTGCAACTCGTCAAACAAATGTGACGTGGGATATTACTCTTAAATGTTTATTGGTGCTATAGTTGATTATCCAAAATAAATAACATTAAATAAACGTGATTTTATTGCTCTTGTCAATAATTGCAAACAGGATTGCGCTCAGATTTCGTTCAGAAATGCTATCCTATATAGAGATATTTCCCTTAAATTACCTCGCCTGTCAATTTGAAGCGCTATAAAAGAAAGCTGATTAGTAGGAGGATTAGGCAGGATTTTATTTTGCGTATGAGCCTGTTTTGTCTTCACGTGGGAGGGAAACTAGCGCATGATGATATTAGAAAGGAAGCATGATATCTGAAACAAATTAATCAAAATAAACACAACTATCCTAGTTCTTTCCGTATGTTCATTCTGTGTCAGAGCGCCTCTCATTTAATGTATTAGTCTTCTTCCAATCTTAATAATGTTTCCATTGTATTATGTAGCTTACAGCATCGCAATAAAAGGCTACGCTTGCAAAAAGACGACGTATTTAGTAACAAAATACCAACTCAACTCATTCACTCTTTTGATTTATTTTTTCGTCTTTTCACTATTAAACTCCTGCCATACACCCCCCCCCCCCAATTTATTACCCTGGTGTCACTACTGGCTGCAAATTTCCAGTGAAATGCTTTTTTGGCCAATTGCATTATTCCCGTATTGGTAGGAAAAAGTGTTGCATCAGGTATGCTTTGACATTTCATTGATCATATATAATAAGAACTACAAACAACATCAAACATAACCTGGATTTGTGAGTTACTTCCTTAAGTTTGAAATGATGATGTTTTCAATATTTTAAAGTGTATTCCTTTAGCTTAAAAAACACATTTGAATTTATTACAGAGTTACATACCTTTAATTCAAAACACCATTTGAAGAGTAAAATTCCATAATACTCTACTTTTATATTCCCTTTCAATTTAAAACTAAGTAACTCTGTAAATAAATGCAAATGGCGTTCTGGAAACTAAGCGAAGTAACTCTGAAATATTGCAAATGTCAATTTTGAAACTAAGGGAAGTAAGTATATTTCAATACTTCAAATGGCGTTCTTGAAGCAACGTGAAGTAGATCAGTAAAAAATGAAAATGGCGTTCTAGAAACTAAAAGAGGTAAATCTGTTAAACTATTTCAAATGTTGCTCCTGTGAAGTAAGGAAGGGAAGTAACTCTGTCTGAATAATACAAATGGTGTTCTGAAACTTAAGGGAAGAAACTCTGCAAATATATTCCAAGAGTTGTTTTTGAAACTAAAGAAAGTAACTCTGTTAAAATATTGCAAACGTTAGTTGTATTACAAAGGGAAATAACTGTTAAAATCGTACAAATGTCGATTTAGGAACTAAGGGAGGTATCCCAGTTAAAATATTGCAATTAGCTTTTGATAACCAACATAAAGAAAAACTGTAAAACTATTGCAAATGTCGCTTGAGAAACAAGGGGAAGTAACTCTGTTTTGAATAATGCAAATGACATTCTTGAAATAAAGGGAAGTTAATCTGTAAACCTTTGTAAATGACGTTCAAGAAATAGGGATGTAACTTTGGTTGAATATTATCAATGGCATTTTGGTAACAATTGGATGTGAATCTTTAAAACGATTGCAAAGGTCGTGTTAGAAACAAAGGGTAGAAACTGTGTTTGAATATTGAAAATGACGTTCTGGATACGAAGGGAAGTTAATATGTAAAAATATTGCAAAAATCTTTTTTTGAAATAAGGGGAAGAAACTCTGTTAAAAAAGTACAAATGTCGATTTTTGATTTATTTGCAAATTTCGATTTTAAAACTTATTGAAGTTACTCTGTTATAATGTTGAAAATGGTGTTCTGGAAACTAAAGGAAGTAAACCTGTCCTTTTTGAAAGAGTTCAAGTCTGGGATGGGTTGAACTTATAGGGTTAACTTTAGCAATAGTGTAGTAGTACGAATGAAAGTTTTTTTATATATAGATTTACTTTTGTTCTTTATAATAGAATAAGAAAATAAGAATTAAGACCAATATACAACAGTGTACAATTCCCGGAATTGTGGTTTACAATACCGGACTTGTGGTTAAAGGAGCGGTTGGGGCACTGAACGGATTTCAAATAGGCCTTTACAATATAAGTTGATGATAGCATCACGTTGTTTCAATACTCCCTCATAAACCCTCGGCGCTAGTTGTCATTCAGTTGACCAACTTTTATAACCTCTGAACTACATATTATAAGTATCGGGTAAGAAGGTGACCCGATACGGGATATACGGGGCAAAGGAAGCCATATCGGGTGAGAGCGAAACTCGAGCCCGAATATGATGTCCTGCGCACCGTATATCCCATATCGGATCACCTTTAACCCCGTAACGTATATATCACGTCGACATGTTTAAATGTATCATTTTTTCATCGGAATCGGAAATAGACGCCATTTTGGTACGATATAAATTTGATGACCCAATATGTATAAATATGGGATCACCGTGTGACCAGTCCTGGACAAATGGCGTTGCGTCATTTATGTTGGAGGCGTGATATAAGATTCATGTATCAACATTAACAATCTTTCAAACATACCTAGTTTTTAATATATAGTATGTATGCATTGTGCTATTTGTGGAGTTTTGTGCTGTTCTTCCATGTTTCTTGTTTGTGAATTTTTGTTTCGTGTTCTATGTCTTTGGCGTTTACACAGTGCCATTAAACCGGGTTTATGTTTAAAAGTTTTTGCTACTTAGCTTGTTTCTGTAGTTTTTCACATAAGTATTAAGATGTTCTATTGAAGAAAGCATTTCGAGAAAGAGTTCATTTCACAGTCTGCTTCGGAATATATTATAACCACGTCATTTGTCCATTACTAAACAATAGTTTGCCAAAACAGTTCTTCCCTGAAATTAGGATCATAGCAGTTGTGTTATATTCACGATTTCTGTGTGGAAGCAGCACCGCTATTACGCATTAATAAAAGTCGATAGCGAAATGGTTGTAGAACTAAATGTGATATGTACATTCTAGTAATCTACTGCAAAGATATGTGTTCGTTTGTCTTCTAGGACTTGGTTAAGCGTGCACGAAATCTCTTTAACCTAGTTTCATGAGTCCACTAGCCTTTCATTAATTTTATGGTTGATAAAAGTTGTTAAACAATAAGTAATGTATGGTTTGTGTTATGGATTAAGAATATTCAAATACATGTAGTATGCTTGTAATAGTGTTTTATGGCAGGATCCAGCCTGTACGGCGATTCAAATCAATGTTTGAGTTTTAAATCGTTCTATTGACAGAAATTTGTTGAACAACAATATTCATATCAATGCAATATTTCTGGGCATAAGCTCTATTTTATTAACATGAATGTAAGCATGTGGAACATGTGATATTCTATCGATTTGAAGAATAAATATCCAACCAATATCAAGATCATTTTCATTTCACGAAATTTACGATAAAACTATAACTACAAATGTTTCAATTTATAACTCGTCTGCATCACAATGTTGTAAAAACACAACAGCAAATAAAATAACTTTTTTGGTATTTATATTTTTATGGGTATGCTTCCACACTCTTTATTCAAAATCGTATTCTGTCATACATAACACAACTCGGAGGTACAGAAACATCTTTGTTTGGAACATGCACACGAAAGTTAAGATTTTAAACAATTGTGACGTATTTAAACACTAACGTTTAAGGTCACCGGACTTACCGAAAGCTCAGGTCACTGATGATGGTGAAGCTTCTTTGAGCCGAACCTTTTTGCTGTTCTTTTTTCTCCTTGAAACATGTCGTTTGTCTACCAGACATTGATACAAACAAAACAAGAAACATTAATGTAAAATTTATGTACCTATGCCTAAACAGGTATTGCCTCACAATCATTAACATAACTCTTATGTTTAAAAAAGAGACAGTTTTCTGAGACATAACGGGTTTATATCTGAGTACATATAGACATGGATCCGATATCGCAAGAAAAACTTAAACCCATATTCTTTCCAAGTAATGTTAATCGATAGAATTTGCGCCAGTTTTGCCTAGTCACGGTTTATCTGGTTTAGTTCGTTAACGCCTTAATTTGATTGCTTATCCGTCTACATTGAGACAGCATCTTGAGTTTTCATGGATTTATTCTACGAATTTCAAAAGTATTGCCTTTTAAACTTAATATATATTCTGTGTTGGTCTACCCACTTGTTGACATGTCTGCGTTCCAACCTTTTTTTTGCACATCTGAACCGCCGATCTGAAGGTGAACTTCATTTTCTCTTCAGATTGAAATCTGTGTCCTCGTATTGGTTTTAATCTCTGAGTTTGACACTTATATCGTCACTTGTTTTTTAGCGATGGCATTTTGTTTTGCGCGTGTGTTTAGAAATGAGGTTGATTTCACGTCATGTTAATTTACACGATAGAACTGCACTAAATTATTGCATATGTAGGATTAATATCAGTGAAGACAATTTGACTATCGTTAATAATTCAAAACGTAAAAATGTAATAAGAATATATGCATGACAAGTTACCTCATAGTCGGACGGCGAAATTGTGCAATATATAATTAGTCTGGGAACGTTTTGTCGGCACCCCGTACATCACTCGAAACCATGTTCTTAATAGAATCGAATGCCGCTCGGCTTTTCAAGCTAAGTTCTCTGAAAATGGTATTCTCAGTATTAGTGAAATTCCAGGAAGTATCGATGTTACACTGCGAGAACCATGAGGTATGTTCACAAAGAGCTAGGTTATCGCTAGGGTATCGCAGCAAGACCTACTCTTTTCTCACTCTTCGTATTTCTGGATTGCAATCACTCTTTTTTCGTGACTATTACGAATTAAACCTTTAATTCTCTAAGATCTAAGACAGAAACCGAGCGTTATGAACGCAAATACAACAAAAAAGGACACTGGCCTTTTTGCCTGTTCGCTGGAAGAATATGGTGACAAAACAAAGCTCTTGAAGAGACATTTATCAGCTGTCTAAAGAGCAATTTCATATCATAGTTCATGCATAGATCAACATTTTCAATGGAAATCCATTGTCGACAACAGTTTAAATTAAAAATGTAAGACAAATCTGTTGCATCTTATATGAATTAATTTACTTGGAAATTGAAAGAGTGTTCTTAATGTATTTTTTGAAATGATACATGTACATACAGTATTAAACTGTTGCTTTTAATAAGAAAAAATCGGATCGTCAGTTTTTTTTTGTAATTCCGAAACGAAAATAAAACACTCCTTTGTTCAAAACAGTACAAAGAACGTTCATAAACACGACCATAGCATTTAAAAAGATGATGGTGGAAAGGTGTAGAAAACGCAAGTTCCTGCTTCGCAAAGATCAAATTATCAATTCTCAAAATCTATTTGCGTGAAAAAAGTTGAGGTATTGCAATTTTTCCGCGACCAATAATGTGTTGTTTTTTCTGAACAAACCGTTGTTTTGATGTCTACATTAGCATATTAAAGTATGGATTGTACAAAAAGTAACAAAATATTTTAAATGTCATTGGTTTTGACTGTGTTCCAAATAATGGATATCATGTATATCTATTTTATACTTTTAATACCTCTTACACGAATGAGTTTTGTTTAAAATTTTAATGATAAGTAAAACGCTTTTAATAAGACATTGGACGTACGACAACGGTTCAACGTAAAACATGCTCGTGAAAATGCCGCAATTAGAAATAAAAATATATATGTATTTACTTTAAAATGAAATTTTGAAAAGGGAATATCTAACGGATATCGACGGAATATCTATATAACCACGTCTTTTTTTGTTATCAATACATGAACACCAAATTGACGAAAGTTTGTTTTTTCTTGAAACAGGATGTGTGATATCAAGTCGTAAACAAAGGTTTATGTGAGAAAGTAACACAGTTATAACGTATAGTGTTTTATACGAATGGTGTAGGCTTTACACAGCATAATGACAGAAAATCTTTAAATATTATTATGAAGAAATTCAAATATGTACATGTTTCTTAGCAATTCCTCTTGTTCCCTTTCAGAAAGCAGAAGATGTCCATTTAAGATTTCTATCGGTTTGAACAAAAATAGTCCAGCTTTTCATTTCGTAATACAGGTTGAATCCACACCTTTTACGCATACCACAGTAAACGTTAGTCTCATCCATATTGTTTTTGTGTTAACCTGACAAGATCGTTTAAAATGATTAAATTAATTTTCTAAGTGCAAGTGACGATGTTTAAACCAAACAGCCAATGTAATTATAGTTACGTGGTATTTCCTTTCGAAAATAGCGGAGTAATTCTGTGGCCGAATCTTCTCCTTGATTAACAAAAGCAACACGTAACTGATTGTCCTACATTTGCTTAGTGCAATCCGGTGAGGTTCACAAAAAAGTTTTATTTTAACCAAAACATTTGAAAATATAAAAAGAACAACTTAGTGCCTTTCCAGAACAGTATATTTTTCTTTGGCAGATAGCAGTCTATGGTCATATAGCTTTCCTATTTACAAAAGAAAAAAATGTAAAAAAAGTGTTAACAGATTTTAAAAGTTAACAGTTTGAGACAATCCGACGTGATTTACATGGAAAAATAGAAATATAACTTAAATCAGAGACAAAGGATTAGTTTACATTTTATCCAGCTCCTAACGCGTAATTGACATGCAACCAAGTATGTAAATAGTAGAATATTCGTTATTTCTAAAGCTTAAATCAATTCTCAAGATATTTCAAAAAGGAATAAGTGGCTTTTAAGGAAATATATGGCAATTTTCTATAGGAAATTCAAAGCTAGTTTCTTGTCACGCATGTCATAAACTGTCTCATGCTTGTTTTAGGTGAATGGCAGACTTATACACATTACTTGTAGATAGTTCATCGAAACTATTATTGCCTTATCACAACGTTAAGATGAACTTTTAACGTTGAACTATTGACTTCATTCGTTATAATTGTTTTATGGAGGAAACACGAAAGTCTGTTAAGGAATATTTTTGACCAGAAGCAAAAGTAACTGGCCACATTTACATATTTACACCTCAACTTCCATTCCTTAAATGAACTGCCTTTCGGCAATTGCGTTCATCAATCGATGAACGCAACATCTTCGGATATGTTCGGATCGTAATTCATTACATAACAATATACATGAAAGCTTTTGATCTTGTTATTGGTTGTATTGTGTCTGCATGTCCCGTAAAATATAGCTCAACATTTTTAAAAGTGTAAGTTTATTATATTTTAAATATAATGGTACCAGAAGTGTTTCAATTTTACGTTTTTCAAGTGATTTCAAGTGGTTGATCTTTTCCCGCGTTATTGTGACGTCATTTGAAAAAAATGTTTCCGGTTATAGTCGGGTCGTTCTATTTACAGAATGGGTAAGAACGGATTACTTAAAGGTTTTCTTAAATGAAATGAAGAATTTTTTTAACAATACTTGAATGAAATAATGAACTATTGGTGTAAATATAAGGAATGAATGGCGGGGTTGATGTCATTATCGGGGATATGAACGCAATGGGGTTGGTCAAAGTACGCGTGGAGTCCTTCGGACTCCACACACATTGACCAGCCCAATTGCGTTCATACCACGATAATGACATCAACCCCGCAATTCATTCCTTAAATATTCATCATTCCTGTCATTTATCAAGAAAATAGAGGCCAGGAAATATTTTTTCTCCATAAAAAGGTCAAATCACTCTCGTGTTTCAGGGTATTAACGCAACCTTACATTTAGCCGACTATCGTCACCAGAACCCCCGCGAATGTATAAGCAGAATCTATTCCAAAGTCATACTACAAAATTGATAGTGTGAACGTTGACCATTGCAAAACTATTAAATGCGTTTTAAATTACTACAGCTAAATGGCCTCGTTATTTTAAAACAACTTAAGGTATTTCCTCTAAAAATATGGATGCACAAAGTATTTTATGTATGAAACCAATTGTGACTACGTAACAAGTGCAACACACTCTAGCTTCAAGTCGATGGACTTTGCCCAGTTTTCATGTCACTGGCATATGTTGAAATAATTTATTTGAATCGAACGTTTTAGCCTTGTTATTGCAGCGAAACTCCGTGAATCACTCAGTATTCTAAATCATAAATATATAAACAATATCAATCTCTTAATTCGAAATGTATGTATCCATGCAAGATACCACGTTACGTGTTGTTAAGAAATCTTTTAACGACAGACCGGATATAGTCAATATCGGGAGGTAATTTAACAGAGCTAATTCACATTCTCATTGATACGATGTCCCGGAATATACTGTTTTTAAAACTTTTTCATGTTTTTGTTTTGATATGTATAAGTTCGTTTGTTACTATGCACATACACGTGCACATACTTCATATTATATATTGTACGTGCTGCTGACGATGTATAATTGACAAGTCGTAAAAAACCTGTATGTCTGTCTGTCCACCATAAAACTGAAAGTTGTTAGTATGATTAAAGGCATAAAAAAGCCTTCGTGGTAGAGAAGTATTGGATTTAAAACAAACGTCGCAAAAACATCTAACATTCGCAATATTTCCCAGTGGCATCATCAGATTTTTCGAAAACAAAAAAGGATGACCTGATCTCACTTGTTTACTATTTACATTTGTCAGTTGGCGTGTAAAGTCACACGTTATCTTGCCCGAATGAGATATACGTATAGTTTGTCTAGCTTGTTGTTATTTAATGCCCCAATTTAACTGTTTATACGTCTACTTTGAGACATCATCTTGCGTTCTGATGGATGGAATTCTTTGGTGAGATCACCCTGTTATACAAGGCCAGTTTACCTATGCCTAAGAATAAGAACTATCAAGCAGTAAATATATTGTTTACCCGTCTTCTTTGAAATATAGTTTTGCGTTTGGTTAAAAAATGCGTACGCGGGATCAATCGTAAGACATGTCACTAATTGCAGAGCTTTAAGTACACCTTAGTCGAACAGTGATGACAATCTCATGCCAGAGCTACAAAGTACACTGTAGTCGAACAGTGATGACAATCTCATGCCAGAGCTGCAAAGTACACTGTAGTCGAACAGTGATGACAATCTCATGCCAGAGCTACAAAGTACACTGTAGTCGAACAGTGATGACATTCTCATGCCAGAGCTACAAAGTACACTGCAGTCGAACAGTGATGACATTCTCATGCCAGAACTACTAAGTACACCTTAGTCGAACAGTGATGACATTCTCATGCCAGAACTACTAAGTACACCGTAGTCGAACAGTGATGACAATCTCATGCCAGAACTACTAAGTACACCGTAGTCGAACAGTCATGACCTTCTCATGCCAGAACTACTAAGTACACCTTAGTCGAACAGTGATGACATTCTCATGCCAGAACTACTAAGTACACCTTAGTCAAACAGTGATGACATTCTCATGTCAGAACTACTAAGTTCACCTAAGTCGAACAGTGATGACATTCTCATGCCAGAACTACTAAGTCCACCTAAGTCGAACAGCTATGACATTCTCATGCCAGAACTACTAAGTACACCGTTGTCGAACAGTGATGACATTCTCATGCCAGATCTACAAAGTACACCTTAGTCGAACAGTGATGACATTCTCATGCCAGAACTACTAAGTACACCTTAGTCGAACAGTGATGACATTCTCATGCCAGAACTACTAAGTACACCTAAGTCGAACAGTGATGACATTCTCATGTCAGAACTACTAAGTACACCTTAGTCGAACAGTGATGACATTCTCATGCCAGAGCTACTAAGTACACTGTAGTCGAACAGCTATGACATTCTCATGCCAGAACTACTAAGTACACTGTAGTCGAACAGTGATGACAATCTCATGCCAGAGCTACAAAGTACACTGTAGTCGAACAGTGATGACATTCTCATGCTAGAGCTACAAAGTAAACTGTAGTCGAACAGTGATGACATTCTCATGCCAGAACTACTAAGTACACCTTAGTCAAACAGTGATGACATTCTCATGTCAGAACTACTAAGTACACCGTAGTCGAACAGTGATGACAATCTCATGCCAGAACTACTAAGTACACCGTAGTCGAACAGTCATGACCTTCTCATGCCAGAACTACTAAGTACACCTAAGTCGAACAGTGATGACATTCTCATGCCAGAACTACTAAGTTCACCTTAGTCGAACAGTGATGACAATCTTATGCCAGAACTACTAAGTACACCGTAGTCGAACAGTCATGACATTCTCATGCCAGAACTACTAAGTACACCTTAGTCGAAAAATGATTGATATTGTTTGAAATAAAAAGTAATAAGGGTTGCGTTATAAGCGAAAATGTATTATTTGATATTCTAACATACTTTCCTCTTTCGAGGTTCAATATTTGCAGTATTATATCTTTGATATATACGTAGTGCACAAATTATATCCTCATTGATGTACGATGTATTGTAATATGTTGCAATATATTGCAATTTTCTTTCTTGTTTTTTGCTTTTTTGTATGTATAATTTTCTGTGTTAATATGGACATACACTTCGACCTATTTCATATTTTATATTGTTGCTGTTGTTGACGACGTACATATAAAAATAAACCATATGTCTGTCTGTTTGTCTGTCTGGTTTACACGAAACTGATCGTCGATAGTATTATTTAGAGCAATGAAATCAACAACATAACGCTTACGTAGCAGAGTTCACTTCGTTTTAGGACAAACATCGCAATAAATGCTAAAATTCGAAAACTTTTCCCAGTGGTATCAACTCCTTTGCTCGAAGCAAATTAGGATGACCTCAGCCCACTTGTTTACCATTCACAATTGTCAGTTGATGTTTGAAATAACAAGTTGTCCAGGGTGCGAATAGGTTAGGGGTCAGTTTTGTCTAGTTTAGTGTTATTTAACGCCTTATTTTGGTTGTTTATCAGTCTGCTTTGAGATATTGTTCTTCGTTGGATTAATAAATTGCTTACGCGGGATAATCGTGTGTCACTCATTTCCAAGCGTAGAAGTACACCCTATTCCAAACTGTATTAGTTTTCTTTTTCACTCTTACTCACTAACAAGATTTTTCACAATTAATACAATTGTTTAAATGGACCAAAAAGGATGAACACATGTCGAAAACAATGGTTTTTATAGAGGATACCGAGTTTAATTGGACAGATAGGTACTGAAAAAACGGTTTTTCTACCTTATGGGACATAAGTATATCACATTAAATTTTTAGCTCTCCCCAATCATTTAATATGTTTGCGTTTTAAGCTATTAAATACACGGTTATAATCTAGTTATCAGTAATTGATAATTTCTCTAAATTAATTATTTAGTAAGTAGTTAAAGATTGATCACTGAAAAAATATGTTTTTTATATATGAATATGTAGTTATTTTGAATAAAAGGGTCACTTTTAAAAAAAGGGAAATGGTTTCCTTATACGCAAATACGTATTCTTTGATTATCTATCGAGGTTCAATATTTTTGCAGGCGCAATGCTGATGTTATATGAATGTAGACATATCAGCGAAGAGTATCATTGACGTTACACAGTTAGTCATGTTTGGAAGAAACACGTGTTAAAGGAGTTAGTTGTGCAATGAAAGTGTGAAATTTTTATTTATATTGCTTTTCTACATTCTTTGATATTTGGGCTCAATAATTTTGCAGGCGTAACGCACATGCTGTATAAATGAAGTATATTGATCGACGGTATGAGTTACACGTTTCGTTATGTTTTACAGAAACACTGATGAAAAGGAATAAGTTGTGCATTGAGGATATGTCATTTTATTTATCTTGCGTTTCTACATTCTTTGATATTTTGGTGTTGTTTATTTAGAGGATAGCTTTTCAGCTTTGAATTTAATCAAATATATTATCATATTTATATAGAGAAAATTATGTATATGCAGTTCTACGTACGACGTAACAACAACGTCTACTGATTTTTTACGAGTAGCTTGATGTCTGACTAGAGATAACAAAATAGCTCTGGTTTAATATGCTTTGCTTTGTGGCGATTGTGAGCACACACTAACTGTAAATGAACATCCCCATTGGAACCGAGGCTGTTGTTACATTTGTGTTGGTGTAGCTTGTACCTCCGAATGATCCATGTTCCATATATATCATTTATGGCATCAGTTATATTAAACCAACTGGGAATATCTTTCTCATATTCCATATGAATTTAGGCTTTACTAAATTTCTATCTTTTAGTTCAAATATATTAACCTTGTTTAAAAAGCAATTGTTATTGATATGGATTGATTGTAATCAGCTGACTATCAATTAAATATAAATACCCAACAAATACTATTATATTAGAATATAAATGATATTGGAAATACTTTATAAAAGTAAAAACTAAAAGTCTTCTATTAAAGAACTAGAGTCTATAGCACATACTTCCTATAAGCGATATTCAATCTAATTCCGACATATATTCTGAATAAGCACAAACAATAAACAAATTATGAAGTAGAAATCAATCAATTACTGAATTGAAAAGAAACTCTTAAATCAGATATTTTTATGATTACTCAAGTCAATAGATAACTAGTAAAACAATTAAAAAACCCGAAATACAATCATAACGAATAAGCAGGTATTTCAAATCTATATAAAGGAGTTTTATCAAAATCCAATTATTCATAGTTATAAAAAGATCGACGGTTACAATAGCTGGTATTCTTTGTATAAATTTATTCACAAGTCGCCGGTTGGATTATAAAGTCAAATTGTTTAAAAGACAATAATTGCCTAATCCCCCAAATTATTTTTGTTACTTTGAAGTTGAATGATTGTCAATTTGTGTTCTAACTGTAATGAAAAATAAGCTTTTATGAATACTTTATGAAAATGGATAACAATACACAAAGGTTTGAAAACATGTGGAATACAGAAATATGTTCCAAATAATGTTATAGGTAATATGAAATTGATGAAAAATAAGACCATATTGTCAATAATTTTTACGCCAGACTGCTTATTGCATTTATAAGACATTTCTTGTGACAACAGATCAAATCAAACGTACCATTTTTGAAATGACTTGATAGTTATTGAAACACATTTAATAATTGCCTATATATACGTTTTTGGGAAACGATTTTCCAGATATCATAAATACTGTAATAAAAGATTATTTGTTATTGTCAAAGCATCTTTTCAAAATAGTTACTATTAAATACTATTGTTAAACTTCTAATGGAACAACTCTTTGAATATATTGTATTTAGTGTTTGTTTCATGGCGAAACAAGAGGGCTTTTATAAACTGACAATTCCAGAAAGAAGTCAATACAATTTTCATACGACTTGACTTCGAAAGCCCTGACTTTTTGCCCACGACAATCGAACAACAAATAAGCGAAAAAGTATTATTTGATATTCTAACATACTTTCCTCTTTCGAGGTTCAATATTTGCAGTATTATATCTTTGATATATACGTAATTCACAAATTATATCCTCATTGATGTACGATGTATTGTAATATATTGCAATATATTGCAATTTTCTTTCTTGTGTTTTGCTTTTTTGTATGTATAATTTTCTGTGTTAATATGGACATACACTTCGACCTATTTCATATTTTATATTGTTGCTGTTGTTGACGACGTACATATAAAAATAAACCATATGTCTGTCTGTTTGTCTGTCTGGTTTACACGAAACTGATCGTCGATAGTATTATTTAGAGCAATGAAATCAACAACATAACGCTTACGTTGCAGAGTTCACTTCGTTTTAGGACAAACATCGCAATAAATACTAAAATTCGAAAACTTTTCCCAGTGGTATCAACTCCTTTACTCGAAGCAAATTAGGATGACCTCAGCCCACTTGTTTACCATTCACAATTGTCAGTTGATGTTTGAAATAACAAGTTGTCCAGGGTGCGAATAGGTTAGGGGTCAGTTTTGTCTAGTTTAGTGTTATTTAACGCCTTATTTTGGTTGTTTATCAGTCTGCTTCGAGATATTGTTCTTCGTTGGATTAATAAATTGCTTACGCGGGATAATCGTGTGTCACTCATTTCCAAGCGTAGAAGTACACCCTATTCCAAACTGTATTAGTTTTCTTTTTCACTCTTACTCACTAACAAGATTTTTCACAATTAATACAATTGCTTAAATGGATCAAAAAGGATGAACACATGTCGAAAACAATGGTTTTTATAAAGGATACCGAGTTTAATTGGACAGATAGGTACTGAAAAAACGTTTTTTTCTACCTTATGGGACATAAGTATATCACAGTAAATTTTTAGCTCTCACCAATCATTTAATATGTTTGCGTTTTAAGCTATTAAATACACGGTTATAATCTAGTTATCAGTAATTGATAATTTCTCTAAATTAATTATTTAGTTAGTAGTTAAAGATTGATCACTGAAAAAATATGTTTTTTATATATGAATATGTAGTTATTTTGAATAAGAGGGTCATTTTTAAAAAAAGGGAAATGGTTTCCTTATAAGCAAATACGTATTCTTTGATTATCTATCGAGGTTCAATATTTTTGCAGGCGCAATGCTGATGTTATATGAATGTAGACATATCAGCGAAG
Organism: Mya arenaria; assembly: GCF_026914265.1. Classification (NCBI taxonomy): domain Eukaryota; kingdom Metazoa; phylum Mollusca; class Bivalvia; order Myida; family Myidae; genus Mya; species Mya arenaria. Next base: position 13,590,515 of record NC_069136.1, read on the forward strand.
AGTATCATTGACGTTACACAGTTAGTCATGTTTGGAAGAAACACGTGTTAAAGGAGTTAGTTGTGCAATAAAAGTGTGGAATTTTTATTTATATTGCTTTTCTACATTCTTTGATATTTTGGCTCAATATTTTTGCAGGCGTAACGCACATGCTGTATGAATGAAGTATATTGATCGACGGTATGAGTTACACGTTTCGTTATGTTTTACAGAAACACTGATGCAAAGGAATAAGTTGTGCATTGAGGATATGTCATTTTTTTATCTTGCGTTTCTACATTCTTTGATATTTTGGTGTTGTTTATTTAGAGGATAGCTTTTCAGCTTTGGATCTAATCAAATATATTATCATATTTATATAGAGAAAATTATGTATATGCAGTTCTACGTACTTACGACGTAACAACAACGTCTACTGATTTTTTATGAGTAGCTTGATGTCTGACTAAAGATAACAAAATAGCTCTGGTTTAATATGCTTTGCTTTGTGGCGATTGTGAGCACACACTAACTGTAAATGAACATCCCCATTGGAACCGAGGCTGTTGTTACCTTTGTGTTGGTGTAGCTTGTACCTCCGAATGATCCATGTTCCATATATATCATTTATGGCATCAGTTATATTAAACCAACTGGGAATATCTTTCTCATATTCCATATGAATGTAGACTTTACTTTTAGTTCAAATATATTAACCTTGTTTAAAAAGCAATTATTATTGATATGGATTGATTGTAATCAGCTGACTATCAATTAAATATAAATACCCAACAAATACTATTATATTAGAATATAAATGATATTGGAAATACTTTATAAAAGTAAAAACTAAAAGTCTTCTATTAAAGAACTAGAGTCTATAGCACATACTTCCTATAAGCGATATTCAATCTCATTCCGACATATATTCTGAATAAGCACAAACAATAAACAAATTATGAAGTAGAAATCAATCAATTACTGAATTGAAAAGAAACTCTTAAATCAGATATTTTTATGATTACTCAAGTCAATAGATAACTAGTAAAACAATTAAAAAACCTGAAATACAATCATAACGAATAAGCAGGTATTTCAAATCTATATAAAGGAGTTTTATCAAAATCCAATTATTCATAGTTATAAAAAGATCGACGGTTACAATAGCTGGTATCCTTTGTATAAATTTATTCACAAGTCGCCGGTTGGATAATAAAGTCAAATTGTTTAAAATACAATAATTGCCTAATCCCCCAAATTATTTTTGTTACTTTGAAGTTGAATGATTGTCAATTTGTGTTCTAACTGTAATGAAAAATAAGATTTTATGAACACTTGATGAAAATGGATAACAATACATAAAGGTTTGAAAACATGTGGAATACAGAAAAATGTTCCAAATAATGTTATAGGTAATATGAAATTGATGAAAAATCAGACCATATTGTCAATAATGTTTACGCCAGACTGCTTATTGCATTTATAAGACATTTCTTGTGACAACAGATCAAATCAAACGTACCATTTTTGAAATGACTTGATAGTTATTGAAACACATTTAATAATTGCCTATATATACGTTTTTGGAAAACGATTTTCCAGATATCATAAATACTGTAATAAAAGATTATTTGTTATTGTCAAAGCATCTTTTCAAAATAGTTACTATTAAATACTATTGTTAAACTTCTAATGGAACAACTCTTTGAATATATTGTATTTAGTGTTTGTTTCATGGCGAAACTACAATTTTCATACGACTTGACTTCGAAAGCCCTGACTTTTTGCCCACGACAATCGAACAACAGATATTTTATATTTTAACGATCCTACGCAAGTTTCAAATCCACCTCTCTCAGACCTACGGTTCCCTGTTGTACTCCCGCTATCATATTCTACATGGACAACCGTTATGTTCGAATCAAAGTACAACAAACAGTGATCCCACAGCTTTTGTTCATTTCGAAATTAAGATTGATCACTTTGCTAAATACGTATGATAGAAATGAAAATAATTATCTGTTCAAAACAGAGCATTTTCTTTGTGTGCAATAAAAGCCATAAACTTTCGATATTTTTACCCTGTCGTATACAGCCGTTAATTAAGGTAGTATATATAATAAATTCCCTGTAAAAGCAGTTATAGTACGCCTTTGAAGTGAATAAACGCTCGTGTTGTTCACAGCTGATGCACCGATGTTGAGTATATCCTCGTTTCTCTGATGTCTCAAACAAAGTTGCAGTAATAGCAACTGCCTTGTTACTTGTGTATATGTCACATGGCTGGTCGCCCGTCGGTTTCCCTTGTAGGGGAGAGCTGCATCGACGCACAGTCTTTCGCTAAGACCTAGGCGCAAACCCGCTGACGCAGTCACAGGGGGTACTCCGAATGATTGGGGAAATTAGCTCGGTAGAGCCCCTGTGCCTCCTCGCTTTCCGTCCCCTTACAGACACCATTGGTCAGCCTTAGAGTAAATCTGTTTGGCTGATGTAGTTTCTAACACAGAGACTTGTTCAAGTTTTCCATTTATTTATTTTGTGTATAAAGTTCCTTTCAACTCAGAGATATCAAATAACAAGTAACATTAATCCAATTGCAAATTCAGTATAAAGGTTTGTTTCATGTACAGTTATATAAAATCTTCATATGTGGCTGGACTATTCAGAAGTCTCTTGTTATGCCACTGTGGCGACGGTTATGCCACTTATAAGAATCCAGGTGTTTCCTAATTGAAAGTAAAAAATCAAGTAAAGTCCTTTCTTTCGTTTTCTTCTAAAATTCTCTATAAGTACCTATTTACAAAAATGTCCTCACCCAATGATAAAATGGTAGGAGGGGACATATGAAATTTAACCAATTAAAAGACCTTTAACAAATAAGGAAAGGACCCTATGACCAATTAAAACTTATAATATAATTATGCAAATAAGACAAGAGAGTAAGACTCGTTAATTACTCTAAAAACTTTGATGTCTAGGTGCCAGATGGCTTACTGTACCATACAAAGAAATGTGCTAAAAATACTGAATAAACAGTAAGCCAAAACGAGATTGCAAACAATTGCAAAAAACAACAATAGTCCAGACTCAATCCATATTATCATCTGGATTTTCACACTCCTAAAGAAACATCGAACAAAAATACTAAAACTACAATTCCAGAAATAACGTCAAGATGCCTTTGAAAAATAAAAACAACAACAACTGACACAATAAAAAATTAGCAAATTGAAGAATTATGCATTAAAAATATTCACATATTGGGAACCCTGGGCTTTTTACATCATACAATTTCAGCATATATTTCATATGATATATATGTAAAAAAAAAAAATGTCCAATGGATTCATTTTTTAGTTTTGATCACCCTGTTATACAAGTTCCTTTGTCGTATGTCTGAAAGAGAACAAAGTCATCAAAAAGTAATTGAATTGGATAAGAATATAACAGAACAGAACATTTATTTACCAGAAAGCCACTGGCCCATTTGACTGAATGACAAAAATACAAACATTGGTTTACGTATGTATAAATTATATATGTAAAATAATCATTTTAACAATCGAAAAACAGATTCTCGTGCATATGAAAATGCAATGATTGACTTAAATATTGAATATTTCGTAATACGTTTCGTATAGTAAAAATTAATTTAATACCATTAATTGAATTGACAGACAACGTTATATAATAACTTTATTATAATACTTATAATGTCCCAAAATATCTTTGATTCTACTTTTGTTACAAATTAAACAATTAAGCTTGGGTATATAAATGACATTCGAAATATATAATTGCAACAATTACCTTTCTGCAAAGTTTATATTTAGATAAATACATTGCAGAGCGATTGGATATGGTAGTACCAAAATAAACCTTTTCAATAATTTTATTTTCTTATATTATCACGCGATTGTTATTGTGTTGAATTCGGCCTCACAAATGAATTCTGAATGTTTCAAGTTTATGTTATAGTAGTAAGTAATCAAATGTTATAGAGACTTATCAACTGATGCCATTGTTCGAAGGATAATCAAAAATAACGCAACAAATCTCAAATTTTGATGACTTATGAATTGTAATATACGAGGTGCAGTCAAGAAGTTCCCGGATTGCCTTTGTTGTCGGGTTTTGGATGGGACAAATACAAGTGCAGCGAAACTAAGCAAACTATTTGTTCTACAAGACTATACATATGTTCCACATCTATCACATCTTTCACTCATAAATCTATAATGTTTTACATAGTAGCCCACACCGTACTTATCACTTCGTACTGTTAACGTTCACACTCGAAATTTCGTAAGCATGGTCGCTCGTATGCATGTCAACGTTTTTCAAAATATTCAAACTATTGCCTTTGAAACTAAATACTTCTTCTGTTTCGATAACTAATGTCGACACGACCATTTAAGAAATGCTTTTGACCATTTTATACGATCGAAACGTTTAATAAAAACATCCTCCGGATTAAAAAAATGCAATGTTTCTGTTGGTGTCATTTTTTTAACTCACACAGTATTTAATGACTGTCCGTTGCTCCGTTCGCTCGGGTGACGTCGATGTTTCTACACCAGCGATTTCTTAAATTTCTTCAAACAACGCGTATTAATATACATTTTTAGCGATGTCATTCGTTTTGCGCGTGTGTTTAGAAATGACGTTCATTTGACGTCATAAAATTAACCCGATAAATCAGTGTTAAACTATTTCATAGGTAGCGTAAAGCAGTGAAGACAACTTGGCTATCGTTAATAATTCAAAATCTAAAAAATGCAATTTGAATATATGCATGACAAGTGACATTATAGTTTGACGGCAAAATTGTACACTGTATGATTAGTTCGGGAAGTTTGTTATGCATCACACACATCATTGGAAATGCGTACAAGTTTAGTTCTCTGAAAATAGTATACTCAGTACTAGTTTAATTCCAGGGAAAATGTTTTCCGTGGATGGGTATTCCACTGCGAGAACCAAGAAGTCTATTAAAAAAAAAGATATGGTATGGCCAGGGTATCGCTAGGGTATCGCAGCCTGATCTTCTTTTATCTCACTCCTCGTATATGTGGGTTTGATTGGGAATTGCAATTACTTCTTTCTGTCAATTACGACACATACACAACATTTTTTCTTTTAGATCTTAGATAAAAACCTAGCGTAATGAACGCAAATAATACATATTAAGGACACTGGATAATAAGGCTATTCCTATTTGCTGAAATAACACGGCGACAAAACAATGCCCTATATGGCGTACTCACGTTAAATGTTACAGTTGTTTGTTTCATGAAAATACTATATAAAACTGCTGTTTTATGAGGATGTAAACAAATTTGTTCAACACATTGACAAGAACGCTCTTGAAGACGAACAGTGACCAGCGTTATTAAAATGATTATGGCGCAAATAGGAAAAACTCAAGTCCCTGCTTTGCATAGATGCCAATATCGATTCTCTATTTCTATTTGCGAGAATGATAATTGAGATATTGCATTTGTCCGTACATGAGCCTTCAAATGCTGCATCTAGAAGTTTAAATTACATGTATTAACTTATAGATGTCCTTTAGATAAAAGAAAGGGACTATTTTAAACAATGGAATATCTGTGTAACGATATAATTAATCCATATATTGACACTTCCATAAGCGTGCGTTCTTGAATCAGGATGTAACCTTTTAAGTCGTAAATAATATGTTAAGTTTTAAACATCATAATGACAGAAATTCTTTAAAAAATAATATGAATGAATTTAAATAAGCGTCAACTCTAATAAGCAGATGGTACCCATGTAAATTGGTTTGAACAAAAGTTAGTCCACCTCACTTTTATCATTTACATTTCTCATTTGGCGTGTGAAGTCACACGTTGTCTGGTCCGAATGGGATAGGCTGCTGTTTTGTCTGGCTTGTTGTTATATAATGACTTAATTTGATTATTTATCTACGAATAGACATCATCTTGTGCGTTTTGATCAATTGATTTCTTTGATGGATAAAACCTGTTATACTAGGCCCGTTTATCTATGCCTAAGGGTAAGAAGTTATTAAGCGGTTAATATAAAGTTACCCGTCTACTTTAAAACATAGTGTGGCGTTTGATTAATAAATGCGTGCGCATAATTAATTCGCCAAGACCTGTTTCTCATTGCAGAGCGTTTAAGTTCACTGAAGTCGAACAGTTATTGATATTCTTTGAAATGAAAGTATAAAGGGTTGCGTCATAATTAGGGATGCAAACGAATGGCAAAATTGATATTCGAATATTCGGTAATTCTTTCGATCGAATATTCGAATATTCGATTACCGAAATACGTATTTTAGAAGATGTATTAAATATTATTATTATTCGCTAAAGCAATAGCCGGGGCGTTTTTTACCCTACTTTGTCGTAGCCAGTACGCGCAACGGACCCTGATTTCCCCAAATGAGCCTTTGAAATTCTCCATTTTCAGGAAGAAAAAAGCAAAACATTATAAACAACAAATTGAATAATTCAATTCCGCTGCCTTTTGTAAACAATGTGAAATTAGATGGATTCCTAGTCAACAGTGTTTTGCGCCTATGGAGGGTCTTTCCGTAGGATAATCAGCCTCGTTCTGAGATTGACCTCTAAATTGACTAATTAAAGATATGGAAACCCCAAACCAACTCGGTTCTAGTAAAATAATTAAACGAAAACATAAGTGTATTGGACTCAGCTATTGTACAACAAGAGAGGAAATATATCCTAAAATCCATTTCAAAGCACGAAAATTGTATCGAAACATGGAAACAGTTTATTTAAAAGCACATATATGCAACAACATTGTTGTAGCACATGGCATTCATATCATCACTTCCATTTGCGCTTTGTTGTACAGTAGTTGCAGCCAAGACAATACATTGGTGTTAAAGCCGATCCCTAGCTAATTGTTGTAAAAGTAGGGGGACATTTTATAGTACCCGGCGTTATGTACCTAAATGACACATGACGCGTGTCTAGTCATCACATTCACACCTCTGGCATAAGGGGCCAATCGTTGTAAAAACAAGACAAACGAACTTTATAAACAACATCAGCGTTGTAGGCAAAATGTGTTTAATTCTCTTTATTGAACTTTTTTCGAATATTCGAATACCGATTTTGACATTCGAATACCAAACGTTTGATCGAATATTCGAATATTCGTTTGCATCCCTAGCTACAACACATAATCGATAATGTATTCTGTGATATTCTAACATCCTTTTCGCTTTCGAGGTTCAATATTTTTGCAGTCGTAATGCATCTATTTTTGATATATACGTAATGGACATATTATATCTTTATTGACGTAAAATATTGTACTCTGTTTTTTTGTGTTTTTCGTTTTTGTACGTAAAATTTCGTGTGTTGTTATGCTCATACACTTCGACATATTTCATATTATATATTGTTACTATTGTGGACAATATCCAATGTACAGATCAGAAATGTGTCTATCTACCTGCCGTTTTGATCGTCGATAGTATGATTTAGAGCAAACATATTCCAGAACATAACGCTTACATAGCAGAGTTTACTTCGTTTTGTGACAAACATCGCAAAACCTGGTACCAATAGATTGCTCGATGGAAATAAGAATGACCTGATCTCACTTATTAACTTTTCACACTTGTCAGTTGTTGTATGAAATAACACGTTGTCTAGTGTCCGAATAGTTTTGGCGTCAATTTTGTGTAGGTTGGTATTATTTAACGGTATTTACAGAAACACTATTGTTGTGATTGATTAAGGAGACATGCATTGTCTGATCAAATACAGAGACATCCGTAAATTTGGCGATCTGCTACCGCCATTGCCACTGAGTGGTGATAAACCAACAATAGTGGCGACATATTGTCATTATTTGCCTAAAATAATCGCTCATTTACGTCCTTCCCCTATACAAATTGGAAAATAATACCATCAGTTATATTAAACCAACTGGGAATAGTTTTCTCATATTCCATATGAGTTTATACTTTACTAAATCTCTTTCTATTTTTAAACACAAACATATTAACCTGTTTTTAAAAAAAAACCTTTTGTTATTAATATGTACTCATTTTAATCAGCTGACTTAATTAAATATGTATGATAGGAATTAAAAGATTTACAAAACTGTACAAAACAAAGCATGTCAATTGGTGTTTAACAAAAGCCATAAATCTTTCATATGTATTTTCCTTTCGTAGGCAACCACTCATTTAAGCGGTAAATATCATAATTCCCTTTTAAAGGCTGTCAGTGTAAGCCTTTAAAGTGAATAATTGATCGTGCTGTTGCCAGCTGATGAGCCGATGCTCATCATATTCTTACGTTTGAAACTAAACGCTAGTAGTAGCTTCAGTGTTGTAAGTTGTATTTATGTAAATATGTGTTTTTTGTGTATGAAATTTTGTTCTGTAATTAATAAAATTGCAACTCAATGCCCTAAAAAGCCATATAAAAATACCTATATTCCTGCTAATTCGAGTTTTCTTCTAGGACCTATTGTGCTCAATAGTGTCAAACCCATCCACTGTACAGTTAAGGTATATGAACCAAAAACATGTGCATTTTGGATGACTGGTGACCCGGTATTTTTTTTGTAACTACAAAGCAAATGTTATTCACCGAAATCGTATAACCAATAGTTTTTTGGGGCCTTGAAATATTAAAAAATGTCATTTTGCGTCTGATATCAGTTAACATAAAGAAAAAAGATATAATCTGTGAAATCCGCAGGTATGCTTTTCTTTGTTTATTTATTTAACAAATCATTAATAAAAAAAAATCAAACACAATTAAAAAGGGCCACCATGCACCCAAAATCAACATAATGGTCGATGGAGGTGTCAGAAAATTAGCCGGTCTGAAACATAAAGAGTTGGTCATTTTATACAGCATCATATGACAGAGCCGTTACGTGTTTGACAGTTTAAATGTGCACCTCCGATAGGGTATATTTAATAAAAATAAACAATTACAACTTCCAATTATGAGTGTACTTCTAAAACTTCAGTGACCCAAAACGTTCAACATTAAGAAGTAGGAAAGAAAGCTTAAAGAAAATACTTACGTTCCTTCATTCGTTAGAATAGCTCCGTAGAGGAATCGTGTTCTGACAAAAAGGATTGAAGAAAGCTTTTTGGAAAAGAAAATGTTTTACACAGACTGTACAGGAAACAAATGCCATTAAGTGCCAATCGTGAGCTTCATTTAGTAAGTTATTGTTGTCGTACATTTGGAAACCGGCGGTCAGTAATGGAGGGCACGAACACGGCAACAACATCGGGAATATAATCACATTATCGCGAGTTTGTATCTATAAAATGAATGTCATGACAATGGCGATGTTTCCGTTTTATGAATTACACTGTCGAATATTCCTGTCTGTTATGTTTTATCGTTAATTATGGAAACAATCGCCAACGATGGTTGTCGTGCCTGCACTTTGCCAAAACAACATTACCTGATGACTGTGACATTGAATTCCACTTTAATGTATACAAGGAGATATCATGGTGTCGAGAAAAAACACTCTAATTTCCATCTATTTCATTGCAACACGTTACAGTTTATTTGGATAAAAATGTCCAAAGACAATTTGAAATATGAAGAATTTGACTTAAATCTCAATGTACCCAATAAACCATTCATCGAAGTTTGCCTGCGAAAGGAACCAATGTCCATAACCAATGCTTTGAATTAATGAAATGTTTCCTTTGAAAATGGAACGGGAATAAATTATACACTCCTAGGGAATATTGTGTAACTACGTCATGAATCCATACCCGAACAATAAATAAGTCACGTCCGGCGTAAGTAAACAACTTTGGACAACGTCTGGAATATAATAGATTAAATTCATATATAACGTTACAGTGTTAAAACAGATTGAAAAATGTAAAAATTAAGATGCACGTTTAAATTTCGAGTGTATTGATATAAGTATTTTCGCGATATTCCGTGAAACATGTAATTAACGGTGACTGAAATTGTTCCGGAAACCGGCGTCGCACTTATGGAGAAACTGTTATATCAGTTAAATAAACAGAAAGCGCTGAAGAAAAAGTACAGCGCATGTGATAGAGACACTGTTACTGTTGAAAACACTGGATGAGGAACACAGGAACATACGAAGTGTTTAAGGCTGCCGCTGAACAATTTTACAGCTCGGGAGAAATGCAAGGCCAGAGCTTGAAGACGCAAGTTCATGATAAAAAACAGCGGATTGTCGAGACTTAATTTAAGGTCAACAATGGTAAGGGACATTATACCTTAAATATGTACCATACGGCCTGTTCATGTCTTGTCAACGAAAAAAAAGTCGAGTGGTTCCACGGAAAAAAAGTCGAGTGGTTCCACGAAGATCATCTGCCGGAAATAGTCTCTTCTATCGAAAATAATTTAGCTGAAAGGGGCGTAACGGTGCAAGATATTAATCTATCGTTAAAGGAGTTGCTGCACCCATCGAATCTTGTTATTCAGTCTGAAGAAGAAACAGTCACTTTAATTGACTGCGACAGTGAAGTTCAGTTAAGAATGCATACTGATACAGAATGCCGCGTAGAAAATTCGCTAACAACTAGTACAAACGAAGTCGATGCCATAGATTTCCAACATCCCATATCAGAAACCATTGCTTTACTCAAAGGTCTACATGAATCTGTCAGTCGTTTAGAAACTAATTTGGAATATCATATTACCCTGACAGAAGAGAGATTTGCTCAACTACGGGATGAAATGTTCAGCGTCAAAAGACAAAATAAAACAAACTCTGATTTTACTGACCGTCACCTTGAAGATGTAGAATCGAGTACTATGCAGTTGAAATAGTCTTGTGAAAAAAATGAACGAATCCAATGCTAAGAAATTGCAAGCGATATCCGACGCAGTGAAACAACTAAATGAAACATTAAAATCGCAGAGTAAACCAGTTTCTACAAAAATAACATCACAGAAAACAGCTTTTGAAAACGACGTGAGACCGATGGAGCACAAAACAAAAACACTGGTGATTGGCGATTCAATCCTCAAATGTATGAAATTTCGGCGTCTGCATCCAAAAGTTGAACTTGACGTAAATCCAGACAAGAAGTTATCACACATTTGCTCTAAGTTAAATGTTTCAAGCAATGAAGAGTGGCGCACTATTATAATCTACGCCGGCGGGAATAATGCTGCTGCCAGGGCTCCACTGGATAAAATCTATGGAGATCTCAAGAAAACCGTTGAACATTTGCGCCAGTGTGAATGTAAAGTTTATGTTTGCACTGTGTGTCCACGACGGGATGCAAATGTATCTCCGATAAACGAATTGGTACAGCGTGTGTGTGCAGAAACCGGTGCTGAGGTATTGGATATATGTAGCTCCTTCGTCTACCGAAATGGCAACGTGGTCCAACATCTCTTCCATAGTGATGGTATCCACATTAATGACCAAGGTGAAACAAGGATATTTCAATGTATTGATCGCCGTGTAAATATTGCAGACACGAGGGATTCTCCAACACCGTCAATGCAAGGTGACAACATTGCCGAAAGGAGCAGTTAACCAAAATTTGCGGCACGAAAAACAAACTGGCCACTTCACCGCAAACGCTAACATTAGACATCCGGTAGGACAGTTTACCAGAAAGAATCGGTACACCGGATGGTCTAGTAATGAACGACCTGAGACCGGAAGAAACGAGCTAACCGGAAGAGATGGTTATTCTTATCCTATGCGACATCCTTATCAGAGACATCCGCAACAGAACATCGAAGGAAATCACTGTACCGGAAGCGCCTACCAAGAATATTCGGCACGACAGCTGACGGGAAGGTATCACCCCACCGGAAGCTCCGGGCCAGAACTTCCGGCGACAAGACTACGGAAGGAATAATTTCACCGGAAGTTCCGGGTACGAACATCCGGCGTGACAGGATAGTGGAATGAATCACTCTCCCGGGTATCAACATCCTGGCCGAAATGACACTGGAAGAGATTTGCTCACCGGAAGCGGTTGGTATGGGCAGCCAGAGCGACAGCGAACCGGAAGGAACGAGTTGACCGGAAGGACTGGCTATGGACTTGCGGAACAACGATATGAGCACGGGCAATATCATCCATATAGACAGTCCTCTTATGAAGGTGTTATGCACAGACATAGTTACAACAAGACTAGAGTCTTTTGTACGAACTGCAATATGGATAATCATGCAACAGAAGCATGTCGACGACGTTTCTATTAGGGATTTACTGTCAGTCACACAATCAATTTTGATAGCAAGAACAGGTTTGAAAATGTGCTTAATATTTGTTCAGAGTGTAATTTTTATAATTGTGCATGTGTACGACATAATATTTCTGCTAAAAGCAACAACCTAAAATGCAACCACAAGTATAGCACTAATGAAACAATATCAAGACAAGTATTTATAAATGAACACGATGACACCTTTCCTTTTCGTTGCAAAGGTTTACACGTTGCGTGCTTGAATATCCAACATTTCTTGCCAAAGTTTGATGAAATCAAATACTATTTGATGTCATCACGCAAAACTTTTGATATTTTTGGGTTCAGTGAAACATTTTTGACTGACAGAATATCAGACAAAATGATAAACGTTCCTGGTTATATTTTTAAACGTAAAGATAGAAAAACTAAAAAGGGCGGTGGAATATTGGTGTACATTAGAGAAAATATACCATTTATTCGCAGAAAAGAACTTGAGTCTGAACACATTGAAGCAATGTGGATTGAAGTATCTTTTTGCAATACCAAACCATTTCTAATGTGTTTCATTTATCGACCACCTGATAGTAAGTCAGAATGGATTAATATGTTCAATAATCAGTTAAAGAATGTTGAGGAATTAAATTTAGAGTATCATTTCGTCGGAGACATTAATATAAATTATAATGCCGAATGTAAGACATTTAAAATTACTGCATGGCAGGATTGTATTATGAAATACGGATTAAATCAGCTTATAGATGTTCCTACAAGAGTATCAGAGAAAACATCTTCTATTATAGATCATGTATATACGAACTCAGTGGATCGAGTATGTGAAGCATTCGTATCAAATTTTAGTATAAGTGACCACTTTCCAGTTTGTTTCACTAGAGCTGCCCGTTTACAAAAGATTTCAGAAAACACGCATCGACATCATACATTAAAATATAGGTCGTTCAGAAACTTTAATGAAATTTCCTTCTGCATTGATCTTAACAAGGTAAATATAAATGAGGCTGAATAAATTCAAGACCCTAATGAAGCCATGGAAGTTTTATATAAGCGACTGAATGAGGTGTTGTCGCATCATGGGCCACTGAAAGAAAAACGAATAAAATTTGAAACACAACCAGCCTGGTTTACTGACGAAATAAGGTTGGCTATAAAAGAAAAAAATCGATTCAAAAAGCGTCAACATTGGTCGGAATATAGACTTTCAAGAAATAACGTTACTCGATTAGTACGGCAAACCAAGAAAGATTATTACAATAAAGCTGTTAAAAACTGTAAAGATTCTAGGGTGTTATGGAAGAACCTCACAGAGTTGAATGATAATAATAATGACACTACAAACAATAATAGTATAATATTACCACAATACCTTCATTCAAACGGAATAAATGTTGTTGGCGATGCACAAATATTAGACGTGTTCAATAAGCATTTTACTGACATATCCGATTGTATCAGTAAATCAGTGTTCGATGAAACACATTTTTCAAAACTTGGTACTAAATTAAATAGTTTGCTAAAGGGTCAGTACTTTGATATATCTTACATCACCCCATTAGAGGTAAACATGTATATTGATAAGCTTAATACGGCGAAAGCTACAGGATTAGATGGAATAGGGCCTAATATCATAAAACAATGTGGTGATTGTATTGTTATACCTCTAACGTCCATTATAAATAATAGCATACGGCTAGGAATATTCCCAGACTCATTTAAAGAGGCTAAGGTTTTGCCTATATATAAATCCTCTGGTCGCAATGATCCAAATAATTATAGACCAATTTCTATCCTTCCAACACTGTAAAAGGTGTTTGAACGGCACATGGCAGATCAAATCAAAACATTTTTAAAAACTACGAATATCATACATGAATTTCAATCTGGGTTTCGAGAAAATCATTCTTGTCACACAGCGTTGATAAGAATAATTGATGATTGGATTGATGGAATTGACAATGGAGTTTTTGTAGGTGCTCTCTTCCTTGATTTACGAAAGGCTTTTGATTTAGTAGATCACCAAATACTTTTACATAAATTGAAATTATACAATTTCAGTGATAATACCGTTCAACTGATAACATCGTATTTGAAAGATAGACACCAAATTGTAAAGTTTCGGGGTTACCAATCTTCACGAAGATGTATAAGGTCTGGAGTTCCTCAAGGATCCATTCTTGGACCTATTCTTTTTCTTATATATATTAATGACATTACCTTTGAAATAGAAAATTCCTTGATTGACTTATATGCTGATGATACTACACTATATGCAAAAGGTTCAAATACGCAGGAAATTGAACGTACGTTGCAAATAAATTTAGATATAATATCGGAGTGGTGCAAAATAAACAACATGGCAATACATCCATTGGAAACGAATTGCATATTGCTGGGTTCAAATGCAAAGTTAAGAAATGCATGTGCCCTCAAATTATTCGTAGACAAAGTACTTATTGAAAATGTAACTTCGAAGAAATTGCTTGGAATTGTTATTGATTCATCATTGTCATGGAACCTGCAAGTTGACTTTGTCTGCAAGAAAGTAACTGCAAAGATAGCTCTTTTAAAAAGACTTAATTACTTTTTAACGGATCAAATGAGACATTTGTTTTATAAATCGTATATACTTCCTATGTTTGACTATTGTTGTAGTGTTCGGGGGAAAAGCAAGCAAACGCATACGAAACGAATTACCATGCTTCAAAAAAGAGCTGCTAAAATTATTCTCTTTAAGCCTATTAGAAGGCCATCGCATGAATTATTTGAACAATTAGAATGGCTTCAATTTGAATACCGTTGCAAATATCAAACGGCTGTTATGGTATATAAATCTATTAACAATCTTACACCGAGTTATATAAAAGACATTATAAAGTTATCAAACAATATAAGATATGGATTGCGATCTTCTACGCGACAAGACATTGCCGACATTCGACATAAAACTCAATACAAGAAACACTCGTTTGCATGCTACAGTGGGACAGTTTGGAACTCTTTACCAGAACGAATACGTAAACCGAACACGGAAAAGTCATTTAAAGCCTGCTGCAAGAAGTTCTTTTTACATCATCAATTGCAAAAACCGTTGTAAGAATTGTACGCATAATTCCATGACTATTGTTTTTACATTATATATATCTCGAGTAAGGGGTTAAATACATGTGTGACTGTCCTACTTACTCAGTTAATAAATTTTAATGATACGATTTGTTAACCTTTAGGTACAAATTGATGTATTGTTTGGCATTGATATTATAATTAATGTATTATATTCATGTTTCTTTATGTTTTCGTATAACATTTTAATACATACCCTCTTGAAATAACATAGATTTATTGCTTGCGTTTTCATTCTAAGCATTTATGTGTGTGTGCGTGTGTATGTTTCTTTCAGAAGGCCACATTGTAAATAAGTCGTGTGTTATGTCTGTTTATAATATGATGCCTATGTCTTAATGTGTTACCTTCTTTAAATAAAGTTATTATTATTATTATTATTAAGTAAAAGGATTTTTTCTTGTAACAGGATGTGTTCTATCAAATCGTTAATAATCTTTCTGTGAGAAAGCAGCACAGTATTTACTTAAATCGATAGCAAGATGTACGTGCCTGTAGGGTGTTTTATACCGAGGGGCTTAGTTTTAAAACTTCAAAATAACAGATCATCTTCAAATAATAATATGACGAAAATCAGCAATGGACAAATTCTTAGCGTAAACTCTAGAACCCTTTCCTGATTGTATGCAGGTCGTGTACATGCAAGATTTCTATCGGTTGAAACAAACAATAGTATACCTTTTGGTGTTGGTATACTTGAAGAATCCACAATTTCACCCAAAGGCCAAACAACTGCAAACATTAGTCTCATTCATATTAAGTTCTTGTTAGCCTTAAAATGGAGTTTCCAATGATTAAATTTTCACATGGCAGCAATTGTAAAAACAGCCATACTTTTTATGTTTAATAGATATGTATCCTATCTCTGCTTAACATGTGTTTCCAATATAACAGAGTTATTCTGAGGCCAACAGTTCTCCTTACTGTTTAAAATAAAAGCAACCCCTACCTGATTATTCTATATTGGCTTAGGGCAGTGCGGCGAGGTTTACAAAAACTTTGAGACATATAATTTACAAGAAAATGTTTATTATGAAAAATTTCTCTTACTATGCAATTTCATCATATGAATGATAAATCTGTTTTCATTTGTTTTCAAAGAGCATACCCATGTAATATTATAATGTTATTAATTAGGTGATTTCATATTGGCCTAGTTATTTGTCCGTTAGCTGTATTTGCCTGAGCCCGAAAGGGCGAAGGCAAATACCACCGACCGAGGACAAATAACAGGGCCAATATGAAATCACCTAATTAATAAGTATTTTATTAATTAACTATTACCATTTCGGTTAGAAACATTCTTTTAACTTACCTTCAGTTCACATTGAAGCCGTATTTATCCCTTATCCATTCATGGTGTCAGTCTGCTTTTCTAGACTTGACTTTGTTGATTTTGACATGCATCCTTTAAGTGACATTGCACATACTTGTGAATAAAGCACTGTACATTATAAGGAAGCATGTCTTTTCGTCTTAATTTCGTAAATCGTTTGCTTAAACGTCAAATGTTTTACCTTCGGCGTCCATTTTATCGGTGTACAAAACCATAATACTCGTAAAATCCACCAACGGGTTAAATACAACTGTAATATCAAACCATACAACGTGGTTCAAGTATTTACTAGGTTCAAGTATTCCAAATAGAGTTATACGAAGCACAACATTTTCAAAACAGTCGGAAAACGGAAAACAAAATGGCTACCTTTAAAAATAATTTCCAGCATATTTTTCATATAGGCGAGTTTCGACAGCCAATGAAAATGGCCCATTTTTCAAATCCTATATTAGGCGAGTTTTGTTGATATTGGCCGAGTTTGGTCGATATTGAGCGAGTTCTGGCATATATTGTCTTCAATTGTCTGGTATTGGTACAGCAATTGTCTCTGTATCTCCTCAAATACGTAATAGTTGATTAATAAACATTTGTAATAAATCACTTGATCAAGAACGTATACATGAATCATAAAAATGATATGTTTTCTATACATCTTTGCTAAGGAGCTTATGGGTGATGAGGCCCGACATCTAGTGGTACGAGAAAAATCCTGTAAATCTGGATGACAAACGGGCAGATGTTTCTGAGTTTTCCTCAGAAGGAGGGTTTTATGTCAGGTTTTCCTCGGCCAGTCGACCACGTTTGTAAGATCCATTTTTGTCAGGCATGTTGTTACCAAGACATACTTTGCTCATGTTACTAGTTCATGCTGTATGTGTTATTCGGTTTCCCAAGTGCTTCACTGAAACTTCCAAAATAATAATAATATAGAATGGTATTCAGGGAAAAAACATTAACAACTATTTTAAATAAACACCTTTATAATAGTGCCATACCAAAACAGTATATCTTTTATTTTGCTATTAGCAGCTATTCTGCACTTATAATACCTTCCCTTATTACTAAAGAAAAAAGTAACTGAATATAAAAGAATGCTGTTGCCTGAGGCAAACCGACGAGATATGCATATAAAAATATAAACATAACGCAAATTTGAGACAAAGCATAAGTTTACATTTTATCCAGTTCCTAACGCGTAATTGACATGCAACCAAGCATGTACATAGTAGAATATTCTTTATATTTAAAGTTTAAATCAATTCTCTAGATATTTGAAATACGAACAAAGCGGCTTTTCGGGAAAATATTGCATTTCTAATAAATGCAAAGCTTGTTTTAGCTTAACAAGCATGTCATAAACTGTCTTACGCATATTTCAGTTCAATGGCAGACATATGAAACATACGTTATGGATAATTCACCAAAACGTTTAAGGCTTTATCCCAATGCTATAATGAACTATTAAAGTTGAACAAATATAGACTTACGAACATACTTTACCACACTTTATACTTCATTTGTTATAATTGTTTCATGGAGTAATCACAATAATCTGTTCAGGAAACAATTGCTATAAAAAGCGACAGTAGCTGGCGACAATTACAAACCAATTGTTGTCATATATCAAGAAATTAGCGGACAGGAAATGGATGTTTTTACATTAAAACGCTTAATCAGTCGTTTGTTTGGGGCATTAACGCAACTTTTCATTAAGCCGACCATCGACATCAGAATAATCGTGATATATAAGCAGAACCCATTCGAAAGCCGTACGGCAAAATTGATGTTGATAACGTCTACAGTAATGCGTTTAAATGACTACAGCAAAATCACCTAGTTATTTCGAAACAAATTAAGGTCTTTACTATAAAAATATAAATGCAAGTGTTTTTTTTATAATTGCAGCTAATTGTGACTAAGCAGTAAGTCAACAACACTCTAGCTCAAGGTCACTGGACTTTACCCAGAATTCATGTCACTGACATAAGTTGTTAGAATTTATTTGAATCAAACGTTTTTGTTATTATATTGAAACGAAACTCCGTGAATCATTTAATATTCTAAAACATAAGGATAGTTCACATCCTTATGCTTTCGATGTGTCGTTATTAACCGAAGTTTCTAAACATAAGGTATCGATGTGTACAATGCATTGGAACTTAATAACTGAAATACCAGTTTTGCAGTTTTTTCGTATTTTTTCATTAAAAATGATTACTAGGTTTGTCCTCCTAGTAGAATTCATTCCTTATGTGTGATTGGCTAGTCGATGTTATCACGTGATATTACCAAGTTAGATATATAGCTTAAATATTCCAACTGTTTAGGGTAAGCACAGTGGATACAACACTGGACTGCAATTTTGGCAACACCGGTTCGAATCCGGTATCCGGCTCGATTTTTTTTTACATTTTAGTATTTCCTTTACAATTATGATATCAAAGAGTAAAACATTTTATTAGATAATTGTCCTAAGATTCGTTACCGAAAAAAAACTTTTTTGGTGGCAATATGGTGTACAGTCCCTTTAAGAAGTAGATTAAACTGTATAACATCAATATTGATTTATTTGGAAATCATAACGAACATGCAATTGTATCAATATGATATATTTTGTATCTAAAACCATAAATTCATGGTAACCGTTGTTGAAGAATCGAAGGTTATAATGGCTTATATCTTAGGTATTATGTTATTCACATATCCCTTGTGGATAATAAAGTCAAACTGTTGAAGCTATTGTGTAAACCTGCTCAAATTATAAACTTTGGAATTTGAAGGATTGTGCTTTTTTGTCGTATCTTCAATGAAGAAGGAGAAGATGGTGAACATTTGTTTTGTTAAATGTCTAGTTTTGAACAGGTCTGGATTGTATACATGTAGTCTTTAAAATATATTGGATACAGAAAACATTTCTCAGTTAAATTTCATAGGTTATAGAATTCATAGAAAGTAATAACATATTGTAAACATGATTTAAAGTCAAGTTGCTTATTGTATTAAAAGATCTCCTTTTTTCTACAAGAGATCAAAACAGATAAACGCATCAGCGATAGTGATTAGTTAGGAAATACCTTTAAATGATAACACAATAAAATACGGTTTTAAGAAGAATATCGTGTTTAATGTGAAAAAAGGTGCAGGACACACGGTATTTCCACCTTATGAAATAATATACTTTCAGATCGCCAGCCATTTTTCGATCTTAATCAGAAAATGCTAATTTGCATAATGGATGCCAGCCGGAAATCACAAAGAGAAACGACCACAACCACAAAAAGAAAAACGCAAAAAGAAAGACAACGGATACACAGCTATGACCGTCGGTATAAAATATGATATATATTTTGCATTGTATTCCTGCAGATAAAATAAAGAAGTTAGAATTTGCGTTGTTATTTTCATTTTTTTTTATTACGTTTTATGACGAGATTCCAAGTTATCACATTCGAACGTGTCCGAAAGAGCAACCAGTTCATGTCCACTTCTAGCTGTTTTGCGGTCTGTCAGTATAGCAAAATGTTTCAATGTTGAACTTGACATAATTCTTAATCTTGTTGAATCCATTTTGATTTTACTGATTGGTATGCAAAATTAGGACAATGACATTCACGATATCACCCGAACGCTAGGATCCACCAGTCAATTATTATTTGTGCGTTTTCAGCAATTAACAGTTTGAAAATAATCAATGTTAAACTTCTCATTATGAGTGTTCTACTTTACCTTCAGTGGCAACATATGATCAACACCAAGAAGAAGTAGGCAAGAAAGCTTAACAAATATATATCTATGAATTACAATATTTTATTCGTTAGAGTTATTGGGTTCTAAACAAATGATTGAATAAAGCTTCTTGGGAAAAATGCTTTACACATAATGTTAAAGAAACAACTGCCATTTATTGCCAATCGCGAGCTTTATTCAGCAAACTATCGTTGTCGTACATTTAGAAACCGGAGGTCAGTAATGGAGGACACGAATATAATCCCATTATTGCGAGCTTGTATCCATGAAATGAACGTCATGACAATGGCGACGTTTCCGTTCGATGAATAACCCTGTTGATTATGCCTGTCTGTAATGTCTTATCGATTATTTTCGTGCCTGCACTTTGCCAAAATACAATAACCCGAAGACTGTGACATTTAATACCACTTTGTAATATATAAGAAGATATAGTGTCGAGATAATTCACTCTTATTTCCATTTGTTTCATTGCAACACGTTACAGATGTTTGGGATAAAAGAGTCCAAAGATAATTAAGAGTATGATGGACAGTAGAAGATTTGACTCTAAAACACAAGGTACACTATACACTATTAATCGCGAGTGCCATTTATGACTACGAATTTATTGAATTGAGCCATGCTGGCAACCCTCATGTCCGATGAGTCACGGGTAACATCGCGTCTCTTCATATTTCATTTCCTGCATGAATTGGTATATAAAAGTATCATTTAAAAGTAGCATTTTAAAAAAGAACAATTCAAGAATATTACAGAAGTTTTCAATAAAAACACGAAGACTATATTTGTGTCAATATGTCTTATGACAAAAATGCTATTGTATTTACAAAACATTTATATTAACATAAATGATCTAGTTTCTTGTTTTTGAATGGTTTGTAAAAAGCATAAGTTGCATCATGGAATCAGAAAGCACTCTGTAGACGAGGATTTGGTGTATTCACGATACATTTATGTGTTGCTTTGTTATTTACACATTCTGTATAAAACTGTTGTGTTTATGAGAAAATAGACGTATAGTTAGTTATTTTGGTAATTCTGAAACGTAAAGAAAAATCACATATTTCTTTGCTCAACACATAAACTATAAACTTTCATAAACACAACTAGTGACCAGAGCTATTAAATGATGATGGTGAAAAGCTGGGAAAAGTCGAGTTCCTGATTTGCCAATATCAGTTCTCAAAACCTATTTGGGTGAAAAAAGAACACTGCACATTCCCGCAATAAATAATAACCTTCTGCATTAAAATATGCATGCATGAATTGTTAAAAATGTTAAAAAATATTTTAAATACATTAGTTTTTGACTGTGTATGTATACTTTTAACTCTTTTAATTCCTTTTACACGAATTATTTTTATATTTTAACCTAAATTGAGAAGTAAAACGCGTAAATAATACATTTGACATGTGACGCTTCAACGTCATACGTGCTCGTAAAAATGCTGCAACTAAAAATACGCGTATTAACTTTAATATGTTCTTTTGAAAAGGCATAGGGAATATTTTACACACTCACTCGGAATATTTGTGTAACCAAAACATTAGTCCATACCTTAACACTTAATTACTTAAAGAGATTTTTTTTATAACAGAAAGTGTTCATTTAAGTCGTAAATAATGATATCTGTGAGAAAGCAACACAGCTAGTACGCATTTATGATAGGAAGATGTTGCAATCTGTAGGGTGTTGCATACAAACGGGTTAGTTTTAAAACATTAAAATGACAGAAAAAATTAAATATTAATATGAAGAAAAATTGCAATGCAATAAGTATGAGCGTTAACTCTATTTTCCTTTTCTTATTGTAAGCAGATGGTGTCCACGTAGGTTTTCTTATTGTTTGAACAAAATAGTACACCTTTATGTTTTGGTATACAGCTGGAATCCTCACTTTGTACCCAAATTACAGCACACGTTAGTAACAATCGCATTAGTTTCTGTGTTAACCTTAAAGTAAAGTTCCCAATAGTTAATTTTTCAAAATGCAACTTACTTTCCTATTAACAAAAGTAAAACAAAAATAACTGATTTTTAAAGTGAACAGTTTGAAGCAATGCGACGAAATATTCATTCAAAAATATAACTTTAAGTCAAATTTGAGAAAAAAACAACATTAGTTTACATTTTATCCAGTCCCTAACGCCTAATTTACATTCACATGCCACCAAGTATGCAAATAGTAGAATATTCGTTATTTTTAGAGTTTAATCAAGATATTTTAACTACGAATAAAATGGATTTTAAAGGGAATATATGGCATGTTTCTAAAGGAAATTCAAAGCTTGTTTCTGTCACACATGTCATAAACTGTCTCTCAAGTTCAATGGCAGACGTTTATAAATTCTTTATTGATAGTTCACCAAAACGTGAATGGCTTTATCACAATGCTGAAATGAACTTTTGACGTTGTACAAATATAGACTTACGTTTTCCGAAACTTTATTGACGTAACGTGGAAATGCGACGTCAGTTTGGAATAGGTTTCAATATTGTACCATGGACGATCACGTGATCAAAATGGACCAGCAAAATAATTATTGTAAAAATAACTTAAATAATCTATAAAATATGTTTGATATAAAACTACCTTTATGAACAAACTATTGTTTGAGCTGATTAAAGAAAAAAGGATACATCTATGGCGTGTGGAGTGTTGCAAAATGATATAAAAAAATATTTGTTCAATAAATTATATTTATGTTCTAAAAAAAATATTTATGAGGTTGAAAAAAATATATATATGGACAATAAAAAAAATATATGGACAATAAAAATATATATATGGACAATAAAAATATATATTGACAATAAAAAATATATATGGACAAAAAATAGAAAAAAATAATTGTTCATAAAATATATTTATGTTCTAAAAATATATTTATGAGGTTAAAAAAAGTTATATATGGACAATAATTAGAATTACGGGATAGTAAATTTAGTTTGTAACGACCTATCTGATTGGTTCGTATATTCAATTATGGCAGCTCGCATCGGAACGCATGGGAACACCGCCGCCGAAGAAATGAGTGCTTCTGGTAAGTATAATATCAGTTGATTTACATTGGTTAGATCTACAGATATATTGAAATGTGATTGATTTACTGAAATCCAATGAAATCCGTTTGGGTTTCTGTATCGAAACGATAATTTTGCAAGGTTAGCTAATGCACGATTCGTACCCAAACTGTTTAACCTGTAAATTCCTATGATGGATAGCAGAAATTACTAGTTGTGCTAAGGGTTTCATAAGGCTGTAACGGTCATGTGACGACGGTGCTTTACATAAGACAATTAAAATTGAAGTTATAATGCTGCCTCACTGTGATTGAAAAGTACTCAGATAAGCAATTAAGGACCATCATTGCCCTTTGGTTTCATTGTTTGTTTGTTTTTAATTCTTGCAGAAAAACCAGATGGACTAGAAAGTCTGTTACAGTTTGTAACTGGTCTAGATGTGGCATCAATTCTTGGTTTTGACCCGTCTCCGGAACTGAAATTCAGCCATCCTGATGTCGACAATCCACTTGATGGGACACCTTATGCCAACACATGCAGCAATTCATTAACAATTCCAGTCCTTCAAAGTTATGAGATCTTTGTGGATAGGGTGAATATGGACCTAACATTTGGTACTCTCTTTACAAATGAATAAAGCAGAATTGTCGTACATGTAATTGGCATTACATTTATTGTCCTATGAGTATTCATAATGAACACTTAAGAAGCAAAATCATTAACAACAACAAATTAGTCGATTGTAAATATGTTGTATCATAATTGCTTGAACATTTTAACCTTGCCGAAGGTTGATTTTCAGCAAAATTGCTACAGGTACTGTATTACACTGAGTTAGCATATTAGGAGGTAGTATAGAGTGCAATAAAAATAACACTACCTTCCTTATTTTATTAGTTTCTAATATGGTTTCGGAAATATAATCATTGTTTTTAATTAATTGAAAATATTTAAAATGCTACTGTTATACGGACCCTGTTGTACTTCTCATCTTCCTCTAAAATACGGTACAGTTTATTAATTCAGTCCATTGTATTCATGCTTATTTTCGAGTATACGATGATTTGAGCTTTGTTTTTTGATATCATAATTGCATGTAATATCTTCTTTCAATTTCTTTTCTCATTCATGCTGGTATTTATGAAACATCTTATGCCATTTTTATATCAAGAGGTAATTAACAGAGATATTCATATTCTTATTGATACGATGTACAAAAATGGTATGTATATATTCGTTTGTTACTATGCACATATATGTTCACATTTTTGATATGATATCTATATATGATACGTGTTGTGGACGATGTATAATGTACAGGTCGGTAAAATCTGTATGTCTGTTTACAACAATTAAAATTGAAAGTCGTTCATACGATTTAAGACATTAACTATAAATAATATAACGCTTTTGTGGCAGAGTATTGTTGGGTTTTGGACGAAAGTCGCAAGAACACCTCACATCCGAAAATATCTTCCAGTGGCATCAACAGAGATTTCGAAAATAATTAGAATGGCCTGATCGCACTTGTTCAGCATTTACATTTGACAGTTGGCGTGTGAAGTCACACGTACTTGGTCCATTTGGAATAGGCTTCTGTTTTGTCTGGCTTGTTGTTATTTAATGACTAAATTTGATTACTTATCTGTCTATTCTGAGACATCATCTTGCGTTTTGATTGATTTAATTTTTTTGGTGGGATCAACCTGTTATACTAGTACAGTGTTATATGCCTAGAGTAAGAAATTATCAAGCAGTAAATGTATTGTTTACCCGTCTACTTTGCAACATAGTTTTGCGTTTGAGCAATACATGCGTGTGCAGGATTATTTGTTAAGACTTGTCACGCAGAGCGATTAAGTACTTCGAAGTCGCTCAGTGATTGTTATTCTTTGAAATAGATGTATAAAGGGTTGCGTTCTAAGCAGAAATGTATTCTTTGATATTCTAGCATCGTTCATGTATTCGTTTTCGCCCTTTTGGTGTTAAGAAGCATACTGCTAAAAACGTGTTTCAAATCGCGACCCGAAAATGGACGATGTTGCACTGGATTGTTTGTAACACTGTGCGGGTAAAAGTGGTAGATTTTGTTTTCATAGGACGCCTCGTGTTTGAAGCGGGAGAATAAGGAGGTTCAATATTTTTGCAGTCGTAATGCACATATCTCTGATATATACGTATCACACTTATTATATCTTCATTGACGTACGATGTGTTGTAATACATTGTACTGTTTTGTTTTGTCTTGTGTTTTGCATTTTTTCTATGTTAAGTTTCGTGTGTCATTATGCACATATTATGTATTTTACTGTTGTTGGCGATGTACAATGTTCGAATCAGAAGTAAACCATATGTCTGTCTACCCGTCTGTCTGTCTGTCTGCAATAACTAAAGCGGACCGTCGGTAGTATAATATAGAGCAAAAATATTCAACAATATCACGCTTACGTAGCAGAGTATACTTCGTTTTGGGACAAACATCGCAAGAACTGCTAACATCTCAAAATGTTCTCAGTAGTGTCAATCGATTGTTCGAAGGAAATTAGGACGACCTAAGATCACTTGTTTACCAGTCACACTTGTCAGTTGGTGTATGAAATAACAAGATGTCTAGGGTGCGAATAGGTTAGGTGTCAGGTTTGTCTAGTTTGGCGTTATTTAACGCCTTAATTTGGTTTTCATCCGTCTACTTCGAGTCATTGTTCTGTGCTGGATTATCAAATTGCTTACCCGAGATAAATCGTTTAGACTTGTCACTCATTTCAAAGAGAAGAAGTATAACTAATTCGAACTGTGATGGTATTGTTTTGAAAATGATAAAGGGTTGCCTTACAGGCAAATATGTATTCTTTGATTATCTTTCACCCATTCATTCTATCGGGTGTCAATGTTCTGCAGACGTTATGAACATACTATACGAATGATAATATATCAACGAACAATGAAATTGATATTACACATTTAGTCATGGCAAAAAAAAAACCGGTGCAAAGGAATAAGTTGTGCATTGAGACTGGTCATGTTTTTTGCATTCTTTGACATTGATGTATGTTTTAAATTATTTATTTTTATGTTTTCAGCTTTATGAGGTCGTCTCAAAACCTCGTCCATTTTCAGGTCCGTTGGGATCATTAAATACGTTTTATTGGTTCTTGAATAGTTCTTGATTAGCGCACCATCCTCATGTCTTGGAAAGGTGTCTTGGAAATGTTAATGACACGTTTATATCGTTCAAAAATACTATTGATGTAAACTGTTTGCATGTTGCACATTTAGTTGTCAAATTCTATACATGTAGTGATTAAGGAGACAATAATTGTCTAAAAATACGGAAATATGCTTAAAATCTGCTACCGCCATTGATCCCTGAATGGTTATTAATCATCAAAACTGGCGAGAGTAAGTATAACAGTAGTTTATTTACGCCATTCTCCTAAATAATTAGGATGACCTGATCTCACGTGTTTACCCTTTGCATTTCTCAGTTGGCGTGGGAAGTTACACGTTGTATGGTCCGATCAGGATAGGCGACTGTTTTGTCTGTCTTGTTATTATAAAATGACTTAATTTGATTATTTATCTATGATTAGACATCATCTTGCGTTTGATCAATTGAATTATTTGATGGGTTCAACCTGTTATACTGGGCCAGTGTATCTTTGCCTAAGAGTAAGAATTTATCAAGCAGTAAATGTATTGTTATTCGTCTACTTTGAAACTTAGTTTTGCGTTTGATTAATAAATGCGTACGAATAATTAATCCGTTTAGACTTGTTTCTTATTGCAGAGGGTTTAAGTTCACTGTAGGAGAACAGTTTTTGATATTCTTTGAAATGAAAGTATAAACGGTTGCGTTTTAAGCCAAAATGTATTCTTTGATATTCTGACATCCTTTTCGTTTTCGAGGTTCAACATATTTGGAGTCGTAATGCAACTATCGTTGATATATACGTAATGAACAAATTAAATCTTCATTGACGATGCACCGTAATATATTGTACTGTTTTGTATTGTCTTGTGTTTTGCGTGTTTGTATCAATAATTTTATGTTGTGTCATACACATACACTTCGACATATTTCATATTATATATGTTACTCTTGTGGACGATGTACAATGCACAGATCAGAAATAAACCAAATGTCTATCTACCTGCCGTACAGATGGTCGATAGTATGAGTTAGATATAAACACTATTCAAGAACATAACGCTTACGCAGCAGAGTATACTTCGTTTTGGGATTTTCATCGCAAGAACTGCTGAAAAAGACGAAAACTTTCCCAGTGGTACCAATCGATTGCTCGATGAAAATAAGAATGACCTGAGCTCACTTATTAACTCTTCACACTTGTCAGCTCTTGTATGAAATAACTCGTTGTCTAGAGTTCGAATAGGATTGGAGTCAATTTTGTCTAGGTTGGTGTTATTTAACGCCTTCGTTTGGTTGTTTATCAGTCTACTTCGGTATTTTGTTCTTCGTCGGATTAATAAATTGCTAACGCGAGGTAAATCGTTAAGACGTGTCACTCACTAAAAGAAGTTAAAGAATCTGAGAGATAAACATTCATATTTATCTTCCTTTTCTACATGTTCTTATGATTGTATGTACTGTTTTGCATATATAATCCTAAACATATTGCGATATTTCGATGGTGAATGCTCACTTAAAAACTTTATTACGCATCGTATTAATTTAGAGAAAAATACGACGAAACAACTACGAAGGTTTTTGCATTTTGGAGTAGCTAGATGTCTAGAGACAAGAGCTTTGGTTTGATGTGCTATTTTTTATGGCAACATTGACTGTAAATAAACATTTCCCAAGACACCGAGACTGTAATTTTCTTTGTGTTGGTGTAGCTTGTTCTTCTAAAGGATCTCCGTTCCATTCATTGCGGACGTAGATGGTCGTCTCTTACCTCATCCAGAGAGTAGCTTTATATTATCTGGTCCATTGGGATCATTCAATACGTCTTTTTGGTTCTTGAATATCTCTTGATAAGCGCACAATCCTCTTCAGAGCTATCTACGAAAGGGAAATTACACATTTGTATCGTTCTTAACAAATGCTATTGCTATTAACTGTTTTGCATGTTTCGACAATTATCTGTCAAATTCGGTACATGTAGTGATTAAGGAGATAGGAATCATCTGAACAAATACAGAGACATCAATTTGGCGATCCGCTACCGCCATTGACACTGAGTGGTGATAAACCAACAAAACCGGCGACATATTGTCATTATTTGCCTAAAATAATCGATCATTTACGTCCTTCCCCTATACAAATTGGAAAATAATACCATCAGTTATATTTAACCACCTGGGAATAGTTTTCTCATATTCCATATGAGTTTATATTTTACTAAATCTCTTTCTATTTTTAAATACAAACATACTAACCTGGTTTAAAAAAACAACATTTGTTAATTTTATGGACTCATTTTAATCAGCTGACTTAA
Source organism: Mya arenaria (assembly GCF_026914265.1). Classification (NCBI taxonomy): domain Eukaryota; kingdom Metazoa; phylum Mollusca; class Bivalvia; order Myida; family Myidae; genus Mya; species Mya arenaria. The sequence continues at coordinate 13,619,419 of NC_069136.1, forward strand.
TTAGATATGTATGATAGGAATTAAAATATTTACAAAACTGTACAAAACAAAGCATTCTTATTGGTGTTTAACAAAAGCCAAAAACAATATGTCACAATGTCACAGACAGTAACAGAAATATAAGATATATTATAAGACCATGACATTATTCCAGATGTGTTTGCCGAAGCAGATGTGAAGAAAGGAAATGGCCTTTATTCTTAGGCAAAAGCAAATCCGACAGAAGCCTCACAGCTGTACCAAATCTATCTATATGTAGATTTATAGAAGACGATTTCAATATCAGTAGAAAATTTGTCGCGACTTCGATATGTGTATTCTATAAAGCTTCACCTTTATGTTAGGTACGAAAATGAAAAATAAAATATTTCACCGGGTATTTTGTCTTATAACTTTGAAGCACTTCAAATAACTCTATGAATATGTCAATGTTATTCGAATATCACCAAGTTTTCATTATTTTAACACTCACAATTAATATCCATAACCATATTCTATCGTCAGATGCTGCGGCATGTGAATTTTTATTTGTTAAAAATGTCTCGCAGAAAAGGCACAACGGATAGTGCGAAAATCGGCTAAAAATAGCCAAGAAAGTGCTATCGATACATGTTGTTCAAAATGTACCGTTACTTGTTTGATAGTTTGAATTAGAACCTCTGAATGGATATATTTAATGACAATAAACAATTTACAACGTCCCATTATGAGTGTCTTCTAAAACTTCAGTGACCAAAAACGATCAACATTAAGAAGAATTAGGAAAGAACTCTTAAATAAAATATGTCTTTGAATTACGTTCCTTTATTCGTTATAATTGCTCCATAGAGGAATTTTGTTCTGTACAATTGATTGAAAAAAGCTTTTTGGGAAAAAATGTTTTACAAAGACTGTGCAGGAAACAACTGTCATTAAGTGCGAATCATTTAGCAAATTATTGTTGTCGTGCATTTGCAAACCGGCGGTCAGTAATGGATGGCACGAACACGGCAACGATATTGGGAATACAATCACATAATCACGAGGTTGTATTTATAAAATGAACATCATGACAATGGCGATATTTCCGTTTTATGAATTACCCTGACGATAATTCCTGTATGTTGTGTCTAATCGTTATTTATGGAAACAATCGTCAACGGTGTCTGTCATGCCTGCACTTTGCCAAAACAACATTAGCTAATGACTTTGACATTGGATACCACTTTGATATATATATATATATATATATATACAAGAGATGTCAAAGTGTCGAGAGTAAACAATATAATTTTCATTGATTTGATTGCAATACGTTACAGTTTATTTGGATAAAAATGTCCAACGATAATTTAAAATATGAAGAACAGTAGAAGATTTTAATCATTCATCTAATTCATCCATGCGAAAGGAACCGATTTCCATAACCCATGCTTTGAATTTATGAAATGTTTTTTTCGCAACATTTTAAACGTAAGGTGAAGGTACCGTAAGTAAAGTATGATCTTTTGTTTATTGATATATAAATACAATGCAATTAACATTCAATGTACTGCCACAGATGGTCCAACATACGTACCCCTTGCTTTCAATGCTTATTGGTGCCATTAAGGACCGTGAATTCGTTTAATAGCACTCCGGACAAATATTTTCGGTGAATTGAGGCGTGCCGAAAAAAATCCTTGTTTCTCCCCTCATGCCCGATGAGACACGCATGCCATCTTTTTTAAGGATGTATCTTTGAAAATGGAATGGGAATAATTTACACACTCCTAGAGATTATAGTGTAACCACGTCATGAATCCATACCTCAACACTAAATTACCAAAAGGATTTTTTCTTGCAATAGGATGTGTTCTATCAAGTCGGTAATAATTATTCTGAGAAAAAGCAGCAGAGCTATAACGCATTAATGTAATCTATAGCAAGACGTTACTACATGTTTGGTGTTTCATACCAAGGAATAAGCATTAAAGCATCAAAATGACAGATCATCCTCAAGTAATAATATGACGAAATCCATCAATGCACAAATTCTTAGCGTAAACTCTAGTTCCTTTTCCTGATTGTAAGTAGATAGAGACCATGCAAGGTTTCTATCGGTTTAAACAAAAGATAGTCCACCTTTTGGTTTTGGTATACTGGTAGAGTCCAAATTGTTTCACCCAAATCACAGCAAGCACTAGTAGTAGCATTCACATTATGATCGTGTTAGTCTTTAAATATAGATTACAATGTTTAAATTTTCAAAGTGCACATGATGATGTAATGACCAAGCAGCAATTGTAAAAAAGCTATACTTTGTATGTTGTATAGATATGCTTCCTCTCTCTCTAAAACCCTGTGTTTCGAATATAGAGTTTTTCTCAGGCCGAATTTTCTCCTTATTGATTATTAAAGCAACACGTAACTGGTTGTTCTTCTTTTGTTAAGGGCACTCCTACAAGCATTTCAAAAAGCTTAAATTGGAGAAAAAAACATTAACAACTAATTTAAATAAACACCGTAGTGCCATATCAAAACTGTATAATTATATTTGGCTCATAGCAGCTATTCTGCGCTTATGTAGCTTCCCTTTTTACTTAAGAAAAAAGTAACTTAATTTGAAAGGATGCTGTAGCTTGAGGCAAACCGACAAGGTTTACATAAACAAAAAATCAAATTTCAGATAAAGTATTATTTTACATTTTACCCTAGTTTTAAACGCGTAATCGACAAGAAACTAATAATGTAAATAGTAGAATATTCATTTTATTTAAAGTTTGAATCAATTCTAAAAATATTTCAAATAGGAATTTAGTGGCTTTTAGGTAAAGAAAAATATTTTAATAGGGCATGTAAAGCTTGTTTCAGCTAAGTTCTTCTTCATTTATTACGATTGTTTCATGAAGTCATCACGCTTGTCTGTTCAGGAAACAATTTCGACAGAAATCGACAGTAGCTGGCAACATCTACATATCAATTATTGTTGTCATATATCAAGAAAATAGCGGCCAGGATATGAATGTTACTCCACCAAACGCTTAATCAGTCGCTTGTTCGGGGCATTAACTCAACATTTGCATTTAGCCGACCAACATTACCAGAATAATCGTGATATATTAGCAGATTTTTTTCGAAAGCAGTACGGCAAAATTTATGTTGATAACTTATACCGTACTTGCATTATTATAAAATGCGTTTAAATGACTACAGCCAAATGACCTAGCTATTTCGAAACGAATAAAGTCATTCATTAATAAAATATGATTGAAAATGGTATTTTATGTATGAAAGTTGTGGCTAAGTAGCAAGTCAACAACACTCTAGCTCAAGGTCAATGGACTTTATCCAGAATTCATGTCACTGACATACGTTCTTTGAACTAATTTGCGTCAAACTTTTCCTTCATTATAATATGTGACGTCGTCAGCGAAAATGAGTCCTGTTGAGGTAATCACGTTACCGAGATAAAGCGAGAGTAAAAAACAACACGTTTTCTGAGCAATTATCGTTTTGTCAATCAACTATTTTGACATTATTTTTTCAAAGTTTTTACAAAATCGAAGTGTATACACTCTATAAAGGAACATCACTCTGCTTCCAGTTGAATATTGTCGATAATATTCATGCTGCCTGACCTTAAATCATGACTAATCGCCCTTGATCTGAAGGTGTCGCTCTCCGCAATTTTGATGAAAACATGTCGAAATCCGTACCAAAGATATGACGGTTTTGCCGGTTTATTCACTCGGCATTAGCATGTTTTTCGGATTAATTACACGGAAAAGATTATTTGGAAGGTAATGTATGCAATTATCAATGTTGTCATCCTTTATTTAAATTGGCATTTGATGTTTATTTTAAATAACCTTTTGACAGTTTGACCCGGAAGTATTTTTTTCGTAACAACAGACAGTTTACAGATATTATGGCGGAAAATTTGAAAAACACTTGAAACTTTTATGAAAATGTCCCAGTTTAGTCAAGCAAGTACCATCCCCTATGAATTAAGCCAAGACCATTTATTTCGCGAAGAGTTATTAGAAGTTGATAGACTTTATTTTCAGTTTTGTGTCCAGAGGGTGGTGCAAGTGAGACAGAATTTAGTCAGTCTGATTCAGAAAATGATTCTAGCCATGAAAGTAATTCTGTAAATGATGAATCAGATGATGATGAATGTAATACAGAGACTGTTCATTGTGAAAGTTTTGACCATGATTTAGAACCCACTGAAGAGGATTTAAGACAGAGAAAGAAAACAGATGATTTCTTTACTCAGACCTGCAAGTGTAAAAAAACTCTATGGCAAACCATGCAGTCAAGTTGTGGATGGTAATGATATTTCTGACTTACGTATGTATTCAGCTGGTTTGCAAACAGATGAACTTGATCTTGTTATTAAATCAGCCATGTTGTGCCACAGAAAAAATGGCCAACAAACTGACAGTAGTAAACATAAACGGCAGGCGAGAGTTAGGCCCAGTCATAAGTTTTATGTAAAGGGAGTTGAAGTTTGCCGTGAAGTATTCTGTTTTGCATACAACATCGGAAAGGAGAAACTAAAACGAATTGGTCGGTCTCTTGACAGTGATGGATTGATTGCTAGGTAATACCAAAAGACTACCTCATAATGCTATCACATTTGAGGAGAGAGAAAATATAAGAAAGTTCCTCATCTGCTATGCATCTGACAATGCAATGCCCCTTCCCGGAAGACTTCCAAACCACCGCAATAGTAAAGTGATGTTGTTGCCATCTGATAAGTCACAAGCAGACATTCATGTGGAATATGAAAAAATAGACGGTGCAAGAAGTATTAGTCTTAGTACTTTTACCAGAGTATGGCGGGAGTTGTGCCCACATATTGTCTTAGCGAAACCAAAAACAGACTTGTGTTTTAGATGCCCAACATTTTCTTGTAAAATTTCACAAAGTGGTGCCCTTTCTGAAGATGATGAAATGACACTTCATGATGAATATGAAAGTCATGTTGAAAGTGCTAGACATCAGAGGGAGCAATATAGAATGCAGTGTGATGACTCTAAAGTTACATGTAGTGAAAACATTACAGTTGAAGGTGTGCTTTGGTTAATAAATTTCTATGCGCTATAGTATTAGCTGTCTAATGGCATGCCTCAAGATTTTCTAGTCTTAAAATTAAAATAGAATATGTTAAATTCTTTATTTTATTTTAATTGACATGCTGGCCATTGAGTTATCATTTTTTAAAATGTCCATCTGCATCAATAATAGTGACTTTTACATTTTACCGAAGTTTTTTTTATGCCTGTTATGCTCGTATACTGGACATGTAAACTTTGAGCGTATAAATATTTAAAACATGGATAAAATTTTGAAACAGAATGAAAAGATACCCATCAGATCATTTTATATTACTTATATATTTCCTTCTAGGCCATCAATATAAATTGTGAAAAATATATATTTTAGGTGCAGTATCATGTTCCTTAGATGCAACCGTCCACTACAGCTGGGACTTTGCACAGCAGGTTCATATTCCACACCATAGCCAACAGGTTAGTTTTTTTTTTCTATCAAGTACTGTACAAGGAAATTTTTTTTTCACTGAACTTACCAATTTATTGCAAAAGATAATCTTTTTTATTGGATTTATTGTGCAGTAATTTGCATGATGTATCATACTTTTGAGTGCCTTAGGTTTACTGCAGTAAATGTATATTTCAACTGAAATGGTTTCATATTGTATTTATTGAATGTAAATACTGTTGTCAAATTTATGTTGTCAAGCTTTTATCTATTACAGGTTGGACCCCTGTATTTCAAAACTGCCAGGAGATGTGAGGTATTTGGAGTTTGCTGTGAAGGATCTGGTAATTCCCTTTTTTACAGTTTAAAATTGCAAAATGTTCTCTGTCATTATAAGATGTCCTGATGTCAAATGTTAATAATTGAGAATTGAACGAGCACTTCTTAGCAATAAATGTTTTACTTCATTCAAACAAACTGATTAAGAATGTAACATTTCCATTGGTCAAAAGCCATCATGTACATATCAAGATCTGGAATTGGATGTGTTTATGAACATTTATTTGGCATATATATGTTGGTTATGAGAAATGTTTTTTGTATTAATGTTGAATGCTGGTGCTGTTAAATTTTGCTTCTGTTGCTGATGGTGGTGATGATTAAGAACAGTGATAAGACTGATAAATATTTTTCAGAGAAACAGGTGTTTTACCTTGGTGATGAGGGTGTTGCCCCAGGCAAAGGAGCAAACACAGTTGTCAGCTACCTCCACCATTACCTTGAAAACTACGGCCTGGGTGAGGAACATGCCCAGTTCCATTTTGACAATTGCCAAGGACAGAACAAAAATAATGCAGTTCTTGGTTATGCTGTGTGGAGAACATTGACGGGTGAGAGTTGTTGTGTTTCAGTGGAAAAAATAAAATATGTTTCATGATGTAAACTAAATTATGTTATTGCTTTTTAACTATCTCAAAAGGTTTCAAGTAACACTATAGATGAGTGAAACAGATGTATAGCTTTAGAAGCTTTCAATTTGTTGTACTTAAAAAATAAACAACAGATATAATTCAGTGTTTAATTTGAAATAAAGAGACCTTATAACAATTAACACTTCTATTACAGGAGGGCATAAGACAATCCAATATTCATTGATGCTAGCCGGTCACACCAAATTCTCATGTGATTGGCATTTTGGAGTGTGGAAAAACAGATGGAGACACATGGATGCAGAGACAGTTGAGGTATTCAGGGAGTTAGATGTTTACCACACCAATATTTTAAAATAATAATAGACATAAATTACTTACACTTGTTTCAAGATTTATTGATTTCCTTCTTTTTAATACAGTTATAAACTAATAAGAAGTGGCATGAAAAAAATGGGATTTTTTATAGTTAAGATTGAAAATAATAATATATGACTTGGGTTATATTAAATTGATAATTATATGAAATAAGTTCATGTATTATCATGTATATTTAGATATAATAGGTAATTGATAAATTCACTGATGCTATATACTTCATGTAGGCATTTCATTGTGCAAGAGTACTGCTCAGTATGATCACCATAGAGCAATAACACAATAACTGCATATAGAAATAGTAGCAGATATTGAGTTCTTGCACTAAGGTGACACTATAATATGTCATATTGGATCAATTATGCCTGATATTCATTCATCATGTAATGCTTTTCTTCAAAACAGGAGGTGGCTTCCACAGTAGCAATGTCATCCCGTAATGGCCACAACATCCCCCATATTGTTGATGGCAACAGCAAACCAGTATTGTTCTATGACTGGAGCACCTTCTTCAAAGGCATGTTCAAACCATTGAAGAACATTTCGAAATACCATTGATTTGAGGTGTCTTCTAACGAGCCTGGGGTTGTAAGAGTAAGGAAGTTTGTTGATGCCCCTGAGGAGAAAATTAACATACTGAAAACCTGCCAAGTGGATATTTGTGTTATGCCAGAGCAGATCTTTGGTGAGGGAATAAATGCTGAAAGGCAATGGTACTTGCATGATGTAATAAGAGACTTTTGCAGATCGGATCATGCTAAAAACACAACATGCCCTTTGCCATTAGTTGCAAAAGAAGGCTATTCAAAGGCCAAAAAACAAAAGTTGAAATAGGTAACTTTATTGAGAACACTTTCTGTGTGTGTTTCAGCAAAAGGTATAGTTTGTGTCTTGCTATAAACAGATTGGCATGTATAAGTTGAAGTTTTATGTTTTCATTTTCATTCAAAGAATGTATTTCTTTGTGTAACATTGATAAAATATTTATGATTTTAGATAAAATATTTATGATTTTAGGAATGTATGGTTTCCATGGCAACCAAAAGTAACAAACTTGATTGATCATTGAATACCTATGCATAAACGTGTATTTCATTTAAAGGAATATCATTGAACAGTTTGCCATCTATAAGTAAAGTATGATGGCACTCATATTTTCCATACATGACTGCAGTATAATATTCAAGTGTACATTATAAATCTACATGTTATAACTTAATAGTTATACATACATATAGTTTCAATGTTCCTTGCTTTATGTTTGTTCTCAATTTTGTCAAATAAGGCATGTGTCAATGCTTTACTTGTAAATACATTTCAGTCTGTGTCATCTTACAACTCTAAACTAATGAAATGAGCAAAAATATGAACTATTCTAGGTATAAGTAAGTTTCTATGGCAACCAAATAAAACATGTCTTCTTATTGAAATAAAAAAAAAAATGATTTCACCAGACAAGTTACATCTTTTAAATAATTGCTTGTTTTAAAATAATATGTTTGTGTTTTGATCAATACAATGATAAGCTCACTACTTTTGATCAATTTACCTTGTTTAAGAAAAGTGGCAGATTTACTTACAGGGTCTATTGTTAATTGCTGTAAACATTCTATTTTACTACATAGCTGGCTGAAAATTTAATGCTGTACTGAAATATTTCCTGCAAAACATAACCTATCAAATTCAAATGTGATTTTATGTATTTAAGCAGTTTTTTGCGTTTATTTGGATAAATTTCTCGTGAAAAAATTGTAGTCATGGCAACCGTTTTTATGAAATGCACATGTAGTGTTACATTCTCCATAAATGATGTTATTGATGTTATGATAATGTTTCCACAAAAATAAAAAGTGTTGCATTCTATTTCAATGGAATACAGACTCTTAAAATCAAGGTAGTTGTATTTACTTATGTTTCCATTTCCTTCATTGTTTTCGCCATTTTATAACAAATAGTGGTATCGCGAAATTTGTCCTCAATCAGTCAATTTTAAAGATATCAGCTTAAAACTTCAGGACTTTATTTCTGAATCATTGCACATTCAGAAAATGTAAAAACCTGAAAATGTCATTTTTCCTCATTTGGACTAATTTTCGCAGACTTGGTCACATATGGCGAACCTCCGTGAATCATTAAGTATCCTGAAACATAAAGATATAAAAGATATTTTAATATTAATATAAAATGTATGTATCGGTGTCAGATACCACGCTAACCGTTGTTAAGGAGTCTCTTAACAATATATAAAGTATTATAAATGTCGGGAGTTAATTTAACAGAGCTAGTTCACATCCTTATACATAGGATGTATCGCAATATACTGAAGTTTCTTAACTATTTTTGTGTTTTTCTTTATATATGTGTACATTCGTTTGTTACTATGCACATACACGTCCACATATTCCATATTGTGTTTTGTACGTTTTGCTGAAGATGTATTATGTACAGGTCCTAAAAAATCTGCAAGATTGCCTGTCTGTCTGTTTACAGTGATTGAAACTAATGGTCGGTAGCATGATTTTAATCAAAAGGTTAGTTAAACAACAAAGCAGAGTATACTTTGTTTTTGGACAAACTTGCAAGATCTACTAAAATCCGAAAATGTTCTCAGAAGTATCAATCATTCGGTCGAATAAATTTAGAATGACCTGAGCTCACTTATTACCCATTCACTCTTGTCTTTTGGTGTATGAAATAACGCGAGTCCGATTGGGAGGTGTCAGTTAAATTTGAAAATTTGAAAATTTGGTTGTTTATCCGTCTACTCCGAGACATTGTTCTGCGTTGGAATAATAAATTGTTTACATAGATAAAACTTTTAGACTTGTCACTCATTTCTAAGCAAAGAAGTACACCTTAGTCGAATTGTAATGATATTCTTTAAAAAAGGTAGATGGTTGCCTTACAGCCAATATATTCGTTTTTATCTTTCATTCCTTTCTCTAGCGAGGCTCATATATTTTTGCAGGCGTAATGCAGATATCATATGAATGTAGATATATCACCGAACAGTATCCTTGAATATACACATTTAGTCATGTATGGCAGAAAAACGGCTGCGCAATTTTATCTTGTTTGTGTTCATTCCTTGATATTTTGGTGTGTATTCCACTATTTCATTTAATTTAGAGGAAAGCGCTTCAACTTTTGTATTTTTCGATGCAGAAAGCTTACTAAATAACTTTATAACACATCACCTTTATTTGGACAAGTGTTCGATCTTCTAAAGAAGTAACAACTACGCAGTTATTTGTATTTTTGGAGTAGCTTAATGCCTACCTAGATATAACAAATAACTTTGGTTTAATATGCAATGCTTCCGGCAAATGAAGTGAGCAAACATTGCCTGTAAACGCTTGCTCGTCTGTTCCATATCCATCATTCATTGCAGACGTAGGAGGTGATCTTGTAGCTCGTCCACAGAGGGTAGATATTTATTTTCAGGTCCGTTGGGCTCATTGAATATGTCTTATTGGTTTCGAAATATCTCTTGATGAGCGCACAATCCCGATTAGAGCTGTCTTCGAAATGTTTATTACAAATATATATTGTTCAAAACAAATGCTATTGATGTAAACTGTTTTGCACTTTTGGACAATTATCCTTCAAATCCCGTACATGTAGTGATTAAGGAGACAGGAATTGTCTGAACATATACGGAGAAATCCATTAATTTGTCGATATGCAACCACCATTGATCACTGAGTATTGATAAAACAACAAAACAGGCGAGAGACTTTCATTATTTCCCTATAATAGTCGTACATTTTCGTCTTTCCCCTATGCAAATTTTAAAATAATACCATCAGTGAACCAACTGGGAATATTTTTCTCATATTTCATATGAATAAACTAAATCATTTTATACGAACATACCAACCTTGTTTTAAAAGTAAAAATGTAGTTGTTATTGATATGGATTCATAGGCTGACATAAAATTCATAGATTCGTACAATTTTCAGACGCAGCTACAAAGTTTCTGTAATATGTACAGTCTTGTAACAAGTATATATGTAAATATGTCTTTTTATGTATACATTCGTGTTCTGTAATAAATAAATTGCAAGTCACTGCTCTACCAATACTTATGTGAAAAACTCCAGAAACAAGCTCAGTAGCAAAATGTTTAAACATGAACCCGGTTTAATGGCACTGGGTAAACCCCAAAGACATAGAACACAAAAACAAAAAAATCACAAAAAAGAAACATGAAAGAACAGCACAAAACTCCGCAAACAGTGCATACATACTATATAAAAAACAGGTATGTTTATCAAGGATTCATAGGTACCGCCTTTGAACGGTCACTAAAATGTATACAAATCCATTCAAAAATCTCTGTATCCCCGCGGTTTCGAGTTTGATTCTGCGTCCTGTTGTGCTTTATATCATCCAACTTTCCGACTTCACAATTGGAGTATTCGACCTTAAAATATGTGCATTTGAGATGACCCGGTATCAATTTTGTTAGTGAAAGGAAATGTCAATGTTTCACCGAAATGGTAAAATGAAAAGTTTTGTTTGGAAAGACAATATTGCAGAAATTGTCATTTGAGTCTGTTTTCAGGTAAAAATAAAGAATGAATATATAATCGGTAATTTTTGTAAGTTTATTTTATTTGGTCAATTATTCTTTAAATTAGTAATTAAGCCACAACAAATTCATCATTGGTTCTTCAGATTTTGCCAAAAAAGGAGCGAGCGAGCGAAAAAAATAATTGTTTTTTAAATTTAAAGCAAATCATAGGCGAGCGCAAAGCGAATTAAAAAATAAATAAATAAAAGTATATTTCATACCAAATTTATCATACCACTATTTCAAGAAATGCTTTTTAATTGCAAAAAAAAGGTTCTGAGTTATAAATGAAAAGGATTGTATCACATGGAAATCTGTCACAATATTTAACAAATGGCAATAAGAGCAAGTGCTTTACTAGTAACTTTCATTGCATCAGCAGTTTAAACGTTGATATAGTGTAAAGACAGAATTTCTCACAGTAACGTGCAATTACTCGAAGACCAAAACGAATAATTATTGTATTCATTTCCGTACTTATCTAACTTACTACTACATAAAACAAATATTTTAGACTAGTAAGAGTAATTCATCATTTGAGCAATTCCAAATATTGGGTCATGTCTAAATTTGAACCTCTTGAGGCACATGATAAAATTATAGTGACTTTGACATGGCAGAAGATGGAAAATGTTAATAAAACAGAATAATTCTAAAAAAACCCACTGTGGATTGAATTGTGGTGAATAACTTCGGTGCGTCCTGCAATATATTCCCGAGAAAAAACAACAACAAACTGTTAACAAATATCAGCTGTTAAATTGCGGCTACCCCGACTTGACTTGTCCTGTAAACGATGAAAGTTTGCTCGCGTATAAGAAAGTATATGTGTAAATAGCTTAAAAAGCGAAGTCGACGTTTGAGTGTTTGTTTTTTCGTTTTTCGAATTTTAGGTGCGGCAAATCCGACGAACAAATGATCAATCAGCTAAATACCTTTCAAATGAAAAGAGAATTAATGAGGCTGTGACATCCATCCAGATTTGTCTGCCATGAGGAAAGAATAAAACACTATCTGAAGAAATGTATGGAAGAGGATTTGTCGGATATGCCGAATCATCGTTATTTTAAATATTACACTTCGTGTTCATAGCGACATTCTATTGTCACATGGTGTTACATGTAACCCACCGTTTGTTAAAATGTCTTGCAAGACCGGATAGTGCGATCAACGGATAAAAAAGAGCGAACAAGGCGCTTTCGATCGAAATTGATTACCCTCTATTATCAATTTGATCGCCTGATAACACTGTTATAAAAAAAACTTGATTTGACCAGAAAAGGATAGCGTTGTTGCAGGAATGCTTATTGACTTGTTAGAATACATGTTGTTCAAAATGTAGGGATCGTCTCAAAATTGTGATTGTCTCAATATGGTCTAATTACAAAACTGCCCGAAATATAAAATGTTGGTCATTGTACACAGCACCAGTACTTGTTTGGCAATTTGAATGTAAACCTCTGATAGAATACATGTATATCTATTGAAAACAAACAATGCTAAACTTTCCATCTTGAGTGCTCTACTTGAACATTGACCAAAAATGATCACATAAAGAAGTAGGAAATAAAGCTTACAGAAAATTTGTCTATGAATTACAATTCTTCATTCGTTAGAGTTGCTCCATTTAGTTATTATGCTCTGAAAAAATGATTGAAGAAAGCGTCTTGGAAAAATGTTTCACGCGAAGTATTTAGGAAACAACATTCATTAAGTACAAATCGCGAGCTTCATTTAGCAATTATCGTTGTCATACAGCTGGAATCCGGCGGTCAGTAATGGAGGACACGAACGCGGTGACGACATTGGCAAAACAATCACATTACTACCAGTCTGTATCTTTAAAATGAACATCATGACAATAGCGAAGTTTCCGTTTGACGAATAACGCTGCCGATTATTCCTGTCTTTAATGTCTTATCGTGATTGATTGAAACAACCTTCAACGATGGCTGTCATGCCTTCGCTTTGCCACTTTGATATAAGAATATATTATAGAATCGAGAGAAAAAACTCTGATTTTCATTTATTTCATTCCAACACGTTACAGTTTATTTGGATAAAATATGTCCAAAGATAAATATGAATAACAGTAGAAGAGTTGACTTTAAAACTCAATCTACCCAATAAACTATTCATTGTAAACACAAAGTTGACGGTACAGTTCGGGAAGAATGATCACAATGAACAAACATTTCCGGTGAATTGAGCCGTGCTGAAAAAAATCCTTGTGTCACCCCTTATGTCCGAGGAGACACGCATACCATCTTTTTTAAGGACCTATCTTTAAAAATGGCACGGGAACATTTACACACTCCTAGGGAATATAGTGTTACCACGTCATGAATCTATACATCAACACTAAATTACCAAAATGATTTTTTCTAGCAACATGATGAGGTCTATCAAGCAGTTAATAACAATTTTGTGAGAAAGCAACACAGCTGTTACGCATATACTTAAATCGACTGCAAAATGTAACTACCAGTTCGGTGTTTCATACCAAGTCATATGTTTTAAAACATCAAAATGACAGACCATCCTCAAATAATAGTATGTTGAAATTCATCAATGCACAATTTCTTAGCGTTAACTCTAGTTCCTTTTCCTGTTTGTAAGCAGTTGGTATCCATCCAATATTTCTATCAGTTAAAACAAAAACAGTCCATCCTTTGGTTTTGGTATACTGTTAAAAACCATAGTTTTTTTCACCCAATCCACAGCAAACATTAGTAACGTTCGTATTATGTTCGCGTTAGCCTTAAAAAATGGTTCCCAATGATTAAATTTCCAAAGTGCACATGCTGATGTTACGACCAAACAGCTATACTTTGTATGCTTAATAGATATGTTTTGTATCTCTGCTTAACATGTGTTTTGAATATAGCAGAGTTATTCTGTTGACGAAGGTTTTCCTTATTAAATAAAAGCAACATGTAAGTGATTATTTTCATTTGCTAGGCTACGGGCAGAGCGGCGAGGAATGAATTAAAGAAAAAACCTTAATAACTATTTAAATAAACACCTGTATAATAGTGCCATACCAAAACAGTTTATCGTTTATTTGGCCCATAACTATTCTGCACTCATATAGTTCCCCTTTTTACTAAACAAAAAAGTTACTGAATATAAAAGAATGCTGTTGCCTGAGGCAAACCGACGAGGTATACATATAAAACATAAACATAACTCAAATTTGAGACAAAGCATAAGTTTATATTTTATCCAGTTCCTAACGCGTAATTTACATGCAACCAAGTGTGTAAATAGTAGAATATTCGTTATATTTAAGGTTTAAATCAATTCTCTAGAAATTTCAAATACGAATAAAGTGGCTTTTAGGGAAAATATAACATTTTTAATAAATACAAAGCTTGTTTTAGCTTCGTTTTCCACAAGCATATCATAAACTGTCCCACGCATATTTTAGGTCAATGGCAGAAATATATATATATATAAAATATACTTAATAGATAAATCACCACAACGTTAATGGCATTAGCATGAGGCTAAGATGGACAATTAACGTTGAACAAATATAAACTTTCTAAAATACGTTTACCACAACTTTATACTTCATTTGTAATAATTGTTTCATGGAGTACTCACACTAGTCTATTCAGGAAGCAATTTCAATAAAAAGCTGTTTGTCCATAAAATGCTTAATCAGTCGTTTGTTCGGGGCATTAACGCAACCTTTGCATTTAGCCCACCGTCGTTATCATATCAGAATAATCGTGATATATAAGCAAAACCCATTCGAAAGCCGTACAGAAAAGTTGATGTTGATTACGTTTACCGTATTTGCCAAATAATTAAATGCGTTTAAATGAGTACACCCAAATAACCTAGTAATTTCGAACAAATAAAGGTCTTTATCATAAAAATATGAATGAAAATGGTATTTTATAAATAAAGCTAATTGTGACCAAGTAGTAAATCAACTAAACTCCAGCTAAAGGTCACTGGACCTTGCCAAGAATTCATGTCACTGACATATGTTGTTAGAATTTATTTGAATCAAACGTTTTTTTGCCGTTATATTTGGACGAAACTCCGTGAATCATTTAGTATTCTTAAACATAAAGATATAAACAATATCTAAATATAAATAAATGATGAATGTATCAGTGTCAGATACCACGAAACGCGTTGTTAAGGAGTCTCTTAACGATATATGAAATATTAAAAATATCGGGTTAATTTCAAAGAGCTAGTTTACATGCTCATACATACGATGCATCGTAATGAAATTTCCGATTTTTTTTATTTGTATACATTCGTTTGTTACTATTCACATACACTTTCACACATTCCATATTATATATTGTACGTTTGGTTGACGATGTATAATGTGCTGGTCCTAAATAAACTTTGTCTGCCTGCTTGCCTGTGTGTCTGTCTGTCTGTTTACAATAATTTAATTTGATTGTCGATATTATGATATAGCTAAAAATATTCAACTATATAACACCCACGTAACAGAGTATACTTCGTTTTCGGACAAACATCGCATAATCTACTAAATACGAAATTGTTCTCAGTAGTATAAATCTTTCGCTCGAAGAAATTGAGAATGACCTGAGCCCCCTTATAACCCACTCACTCTTGTCTTTTGGTGTACGAAATAACACGTTGTGTAGGGTCCGATTGGGATAGGCGTCAGTTTTGTCTAGCTTGGTGTCAGCTACCGCCTTAATTTCCTTGTTTATCCGACTACTTCGAGACATTGTTCTCAGTTGGAATAATAAATTGCTTACGCATCGTTTGGACTTGTGACTCATTTCTAAGCGAAGAAGTACACCTTAGTCGAACTGTGATTAACTTCTTTAAAAAGGTAGACGGTTGCCTTACAGGCAATTATGTAATCTTTGATTATCTTTCATTCCTTCCTCTAACGAGGCTCAATATTTCCGAAGGCATAATGCAGATATTATATGAATGTAGATATATCACCGAACAATATCCTTGAAGTTACACAATTATTCATGTATGGCAGAAACACGGATGCAAAGAATAAGATGAACTTTGTGACTGCGCCATTTATATTTATCTTGTGTATTCCACTAATTCATTTAATTAAGAGGAAAGCGTTTCAGCTTTTGTATTTTTCGATGCAGAAGACTTATTAAATAACAAGTTTTTATAACGCATCGCCCGTATCTAGAGAAGTGTCCTGTCTACTAAAGACGTAAAAACCACGAAGTTTTCTGCACTGTTAGTGTAGCTTGATGTCAGACTTGAGATAACAAATAGCTTCGGTTTAATGTGCTATACTATGTGGCGACTGTAGTGAACAAACATGTACTGCAAATGAATCCCAATTAAACAGAGACTGTTGTGCTCCTTGTGCTGGTTTAGCTTGGTCTTCCAAAGGTACTCTGTTCTATATCTATGATTCATTACGGACGTAGGTGGTCATCTTTTATCTTGTCCACAGAGAGTAACTATTTATTTTCAGGTCCGTTTGGTTCATTGAATATGCCTTATTCTTTCTTGCATTTATTTTGATAAGCGCGAACTCTTCTTCAGAGCTGTCTTCGAAATATAAATGACACATTTATTTCGTTCAAAACAAATGCTATTGGCACATTTCGACAATTATTTGTCAAATTTTGATTAAAGAAACAGGAATTGTCAAATTGAACAAATACGAAAACATCCGTTTATTTGGCGATTCGCAGCCGCCATCGATCACTGAGTGTTGATAAACCAACACAATCGGCGAGAGATTGTCATTATTTCCCTGCAATAGTCGAACATTTACGTCCTTCTTCTAATTAATTAATCTGACTTTTGACCTCCGATGGCAAAACTTCCCTTTCAACTCTCAAGGTACCTGGATTGGCAAAACAAACACTAAGGAAAATTGTTTCATGCATAATAAACAATTTACGTTAGGAACTTTGTAACCACTTGGAGAATATTTTGGAATTGATAAAAATTCCATAAAATTAAGCTTACATAAAAAAAGTTGAAAACATGTGAACACGAATATTAAACGAAATTACACTTTTTTTGGAAATGACTGTAGATAGTATAAATATATTGACATGTTACAACGCCTGATTTTTTAAAGACTGTGAATTCCATGAATATTCTTTTTTTTTTTTTTTTTTTTTTGGGGGGGTGGGGGTGGTAAAAGAGGTAAAATTAAACGTACAAAAGTTATTGTGAACACACCCGGTTTAGGGGTTACTGATTTTGAGTATACTATTCTAAAACAATGTCATGTAAATTGACTATCTGACAAAAACAGTTGATGCAAACTGAAAAATACTATCATCAGTTACTGGAACCGATCTTTACAATTTGTAATGAAGATTATGAATCCATTGTCTACAACCATGTGGCATTTGATTTGAATGTTTTTACTTGGAAATTGGAATATTTTACTTTATGTAATTTGTTTTTAAAATAAAGTAGTATGCAAGTAGTACGCAATTGAAGTTGTTCAACCATCATTGTTTAGATAATAATGTGGTGAAACAAAAATTCCTTTGCCAACTGTTTTAAATGTATTCAGTTGGAAATTGAGAGATTCACTTTATGATTTTGCTTTAAAAAAAGTATTATATACACTTTTTATCGAATATTCTACTTTAGTCAATATTTGGTCAACCATTAATGTTTAGTTAAAGTTGAGGTATGAAAATTAATTGAACCTGATACATATATTGTATAGTGTATACTTTGCAATATACCAAAAGTAATGTATTTGTGTTAATATGATTTTATGACAAAAATGCTATTGCATTAATTAAACATGCCTATGAAAAAAGATGCTTATTTTAGTGAAGGATTTGTAAATAGCATTAAATGCATTTTAGAATCAGAGAGCACACATTTGTCGAATATATGGTATACCCAAGTAACATCTTTGTCTTGCTTTGTTTTATGTACATACTGTATACAACTGTGTGCTTTTTATGGTGAAATAAACGGATCGTCAATTTCTGTATTACCAAAACAAGAAGAAAGGAAAACATATATTTACAAGTACATTCATAAACATAACCAGTAACCCGTGCTATTAAAAAGATGAAGGTGAAAAGCGAAGAAAACTCCAGTTCTTGATTTGCATATATGCCAATATCAGTACTCAAAATCTATTTGCGTGATAGAGAATTGAGATATTGCATTATCCACACATTTACATTGCAAACGTTAGTTACATCCACATGACGATCTAGCAAACAACCAGCAAATGTATCCTTAGCTTTACTTTGTATATTTTAATATATAATGCTTCACCTCTCTGAACAAAAGCAACACGTACCTGATTATTCTACATTTGCTAAGGGCACTGCGGCGAGGTTCACAAAAAGGTTTGATGTGAGACAACACATAAGCAAATACTATAAAAAGAACACCTTAGTGCCATACAAAAACAGTGTATCTTTTCTGTGTCACATAGCAGTCATTATGTGGTCATATGACTTTCCTTTTTACAGGATAAAACAATAACTGTTTTTTAAAGTCTGCAGATGCTTTAGGCAATCCGACGAGGTATATGTAGAAACATATATGTTATTAAATTTGAGATGAAGCATTCTTTTACATATTATCCAGATCCTCATGCGAAATCGACACCAATCAATAATGTAAATAGCAGAATATTCGTTATTTTTAAAGTTTAGATCAATTCTCAACATATTGCAAAAACGAATAAAGTGGCTTTAAGGCAAATATAAAATATTTCTATAGGGAATGCAAAGCTTGTTTCACCTAAGCTCTAGTCACCCGTGTCATAAACTGTCTCACGCATATTTTCGTTCAATAGCATATGCATAAAACATGTATTATACATATTTTACCAAAACGTTAATGGCTTTATCACAACGCCAAGATGAACTATTAACGTTGAACGCATATAGCCTTACTAAAATACGTTGATCTCACCTTTATACTTGAATCATTACAATCGTTTCATGGAGCAATCACGCTAGTCTGTTTAGGAAACACTTTCAATTAAGAGTGACAGTAGATGGCCACATCTACATATCAATTTATATTGTTATATATGAAGATAATAATTGCCAGGGAATGGAAGTTTCTCCAGAAATCGCTTATAACAAAACCTTTTCATTAAGTCGACCATCATCATCAGATAAATCGCTAATATATAAGCAGAACCCCTTTGCATGACTTACGGCAATATTGATGTTGTGGATGATTACCACATTTGCAAAATTATTAAATGCGTTTTAAATGACTACAGCCACACGACCGCGTTATTCTAGAACAACTTGAAGAGTTTAATCCAAAAAACGGATTGCACACGGTATTTCACACGATTCATATATGAAAGCAATTGTCACTAAGTAACAAGTCAACAGCAATTTAGCTTAAGGTCACTGGACTGTATCAAGATTTCATATCATTGACATATGTTGTTAGACTTTATTGGAATCAAACGCTTTTTTTATCGGTTCAAGATACCACGTGACGCGTGGTTCAAGAGTCTCTTAACGATAGAAAAAATGTTAATATCGGGAGGCAAAATAACAGCAAGTTCACATTTTCCCTAATACGATATACCGTAATATACTGACTTTTTTATAATTTGTTTGTGTTTTGTTCTTTCGTATGTTTTAACTCGTATATTACTATGCACATAAATATTCATATATTTCATATTATATATTCTACTTATTGTTGACGATGTAAATTGCACAGGTTGGAAATATACTGTATGTCTGTCTGTCTGTATTCTGTCTGTTTACAATAATTGAAAATCGTTAGTATCATTTAAGGCATAAAATATAAAAATACAACGCCTTTGTGACAGAGTATCGTTGGTATTGCGATAAACGTCTCAAGAACATCATAAATATCTTTCAGTGGCATCGACCGAGTTTTCGAAAATAATTAGGATGACCTTATCTCTCTTGTTCACCATTGACATTTGTCAATTGGCGTTGGAAGTCACGCGTTGTCTATGGTCCGATTTGGAAAGGTTTATGTGTGGATTGATTGTTTATCCGTCTACTTTGAGACATCATCTTGCGATTTGATATTTGGAATTCCATGATTGGATCCTTTTTTATTAGGCCAATTAACCTATGCCTGAAAGTAAGAAGGTGTCAAGCAGTAATACTACTGTTTACCCGTCTGCTTTGAAACATTGTTTTGCATTTGAAATATAAATGCGCACACGGGATCAATCGTGAAGACTTGTCGCTAATTATAGAGCGTTTGAGTTGGTAGTCAACATTGATTGATATTCGATAAGAAATTTTAAAGAGTTGCATTATAGGCAAAAAAATATTCTTTGATATTCTTATATCCTTTCCTCTTTAGAGGTGCAATATTTTTTGCAGACGTAAAGCACATAATTTATGATATACGTAATACACATATTATATCCTCATTGATATAGATTGTTAAACAGACGATGTACCGTTGTATATTGTTTATTGATTTTTTTTTTGATTTTTTGTATGCATAAATTCCTTTGTTACTACGCACATCCACATCGATATATTTCATATAATATATGTTTGTGTTGTGGACGATGTAGAACGTACATATCCCAAATAAACCATATGTCATTCTGTCATTCTGTCATTCTGTCTGTCTGTCTGTCTGTCCGTCTGTCTACACTAGTTGACAATGACCGTCGATAGTATGATTTAGCGCATAAATATTTAACAGTATTACACTTACGTACCAGAGTACACTTCGTTTTGGGACAAATATCACAACTGCTAAAACCCGAAAATCTTTCCCGTTGTATCAATCAATTGCTCAAGGAAAATTAGGATGAACTGAGCTCATTTGTTACCACACACACTTGTCAGTTGGTGTATGAAATAGTAAGTTGGCTTGGCCCGGAATAGGATAGGCGTCAGTTTTGTTTATCTTCGTGTCTATTAACGCCTTAATTTCCTTGTTTATCCATCTATTTTGAGACATTGTTCTGCGTAGGATTAATAAATTGGACTAATCGTTTAGATTTGTCACTCATTTCTAAGCGTAGAAGTACACCTTAGTCGAACTGTAATGATATTCTTTTAAAAAGATATCGAAATTGAGAGTGTGTCTTTTCTATTTATCTTGCTTTTCTACATTGTCTGATATTAAGGTGTGTTTTCAACTATTATGGCTTTAAAAGATAGCTTTTCAGTTTTGTATTTTTGAAATATTATGCTTAACATGTAGATATTTAGATGCAAAAGGCTTACTAAGTAGCTTTATAACGCATCACATAGAGAAATTGATGTAGCTTGATATCTGACAAGAGAAAACAATAGAGTTTTGGTTAAATGAGCTATGCTTTGTCGTTACTGTAGTGAGCGAAGATTTACTGTATCAGTCTCAATGAAACCGAGGATGCTGTTTTCTTTGTGTTGGTGTAGCTTGTACTTCCGAAGGATCTCTGTTCAATATCTATCAATCACTGCGGAGGGGGACGTTTTGAATCTCAGCCACAGAGTAGCTATTTATTGTCGGGTCTGTTGGTATCATTTGATATGTCTTATTGGTTCTTCATAAGCGCGCAATCCTCTTCAGAGCTGTTTTCGACACATTTGTATCGTTCAAAACAAATGCCATTGATGTATGTTTATTATATATGTTGTGATGATTCACAGATAAACGAATTCTATTTATTTTTGTTTTTTTATACAACGTCTTTAAGATGGATATTTATTTGTAATATTGGCATATAATTGTCAACGAAAATGGCGTTTAACTGTGTATAGAGCACTTAAAACCTGATTTGAATCTTATTAAGACAATATCATGTCAAGAAATCTTTGAATTGCTTTTACAATTTTTTTTCTAATAATTAAAGAATACATACAGATAGATATGATAGAGAAGAATATGTAATTCTGTTAAAATAGCAGACGAGTATCACTTTATGTTTAAATATTCACCATATGCTAGGTTAAGACAGATTATATTAAACATTGTTATAGAGTTAGACCTAGTACGCTCAAAAATGCATAGCTGTTTAATAAACAAAATAAATCTGAAGCATTTATGTAAGGTAGATATATAATGGAAGCATTTAAGATTCAAAATAATTAATTTATGAACATATAAACCAGATTATAAATTGATACATCGTAATCAGTATATTTTTACATTTAAATTTATTATTTGGAATATTTAAGTCACATTTTATCCTTATCTTTACATATGTATACATTGTCGTTCGAGTTTGTGAGTAAACATGTATATGAAAACGAAAGTCAAATAGTATTGAACTGATTGTTTTCCGTTCATCAAGCATTTGTCTATATCATAAGTCGCTCACAGCATAGTATAGTTGTTATGTTGATATCTTTATATGTAAATATGACATAACAACATGTACAGTTTACGTGTAATAAAATGTTTTGTTCTGTTCTGATGTAAACTTTTCTGCACGTTTGGACACTTACTTGTCAAGTCCCGTACATATAGTGATGAAGGAGACAGGAATTGTCTGAACATAAACGGAGACATCCGTTAATCTGTCACCGCCATTGATCTCCGAGTGATGATGAAACCAACAAGACTGGCGAGAGATTGTCATTAGTTACCTTAGATAGTCGTATATTTACGTCCTTCCCCTTATTGAGCAATCTGACTTCTGACAAACCTATGGCGAAACTTCCCATTTAAGACTCAAGGTATTTGAATTGGCAAATTAACAGAAAGAAAAATATTTTGCATAATAAGCAATTTACATTCGGAAATGTTTAATCACTTTGAATGTTTTTTGAAATGATAAAGATGAATCTATTAAATCAAGTTGATTTTTGTATGTATTCCACGATTAATGAATTTCTTTAGAGGGGTAAAAGAGATAAAATTGAAGTACAACAGTTATTGTGAACACACGCCTTTAAAGCGATTAAATGATCGTGTTGTTCATAGCTGATGAACCGATGCGGAGTATATCCTCAATTCTCTGACCTCTGATGCAAAATTGTAGTAATATAAATAGTTTTGTAGTAATAGTAATTGCTATTACTGCAATTTTGCATCAGACGTATATATATATACTGTTGTGTTATAAATATAATTTTAACTCACTGCCCTACCAAGCTATACTACAATCTGTGCATCCCTGCGATTTTGATATTTATTTTGGGACCTATTGTGATCTAGAGTGTCCAAACCAACCACTTCACAGTAAAGGTGTCCGACCCAAAAACGTGCACTTTAGATGACTGTTTTTTTAATTTTTTTAGTCAAAGGAATTGTATTTGTTTCACCGAAATGGTTAATTAAAAAAGTGGCTGTCTAGTAATGAAAAGTTTGTCATATTTGCGTCTGATTTCAGTTAGAAATAAGAACAAATATATCAACTTTAATTTCTGTAAGTATAATGTTGGTTTGGTCATTTATTTTACAAATTAGAAATTAGCAAGCAAATACCTTTCACACGATAGCACAATTAAATAGTTTCATCTTGCATCGACACTTAACATAATGGTTGATGGAGCTGTCAGAGAATTAGCTTGTCTTTTGGTCGGATTTCTTTGATCTTGTATTTGTAAAGGCGCTTTGAAGAGATTGTTATTAAGCAATAGCAATGGAATCAACGATTTAGACAATCATTGACATTTTCTATGAATATAAGGCCATGACATTAGTCCAGATTTGTATGCCGTGAAAACACGTATAGGAAATGTAAACGGTCTTTACCCTGAGGCAAACGGAAAACTAATAGAAGCTTCACCGCTTCAATGTGTGTTCTATTTAAAGCCTCACCTTCACAGGTAAGAAAATGACACGTGCGAAAAATATTTTTACAAGGGATTTTTCTCTATAATATATCAATGTTTCGATATTTCAACGCTCACAATTATTTTTCATAACCACACTTTATCGTCATAAGTTTTTCATGTGACCCGTCGTTTGTAAAAATTATCTTTAACATGAGGTACACCAGAAAGTGCGCAAAAGGCTAAAAGAAAGAGCGAACAAAGCGCTATTGATATAAATTATCATCGGTGATCAATAAGATCGACGGACGAAAATAAACAAAAACATTCATTGGATCAGAAATGGATAGCGTTGTTGCAGAAACGATTATTGATTTGTTAGTATTAATGTTGGGATAGTCTGAAAATGTAGGGACTGTCTTAATAAGGTACAGTTTTACAACTGTTCGAAACATAAGAAGTTGGTCATGGTATACATCACTATATGACTGAACCGATACGTGTTTGACAATTTGAATGAAGCCTCTGATAGGATATATTTACTGAAAATAAACAATGCTCAACACCCCATTATGAGAGTTCTACCTAAACTTCAGTGCCAAAAAACACGATCAGCGTTAAGAAGAAGAAGGAATGAAAGCTTTAAGAAAATACGTCTCTGAATTACTTTCCTTCATTCGTTAGAATTGCTCCATAGAGGAATTGTGTTCTGAACAAATGATTTAAGAATGCTTTTTGGAAAAAATGTTTTACATAGAGTGTGCAGGAAAGAACTGCCATTAGGTGCCAATCACGAGCTTCATTCAGCAAATTATCGTCGTTGTTCATTTGGAAACCGGCGGTCAGTAATGGAGGGCACAAATACGGCAATTACATCATAGCGAGTTTGTATCTATAAAATGAACGTCATGACAATGGCGATGTTTCCGTTTGATGCATAACCCTCTCGAGTATTCCTGTCTGTAATGTCGCATTATTATTTATGGAAATAATCGTCTACGATGTCTGCCATGCCTGCACTTTGCAAATATACAATTATCCGAACACTGTGACATTGATTACCACTTTGATATATGCAAGAAGTTATCTTAGTGTCGATAGAAGGCACTATAATGTCCCTTTATTTCATTGCAACACGTTACAGTGCTTTTTAATTAAAATGTCAAAAGATAATTGTAAACATAAAGGACAGTAGAAAATTTGACTTTAAAACAAAATAAAGCCTTCATCGAAGTGTGCATGCATATGGAACCGATGTCCATAAACCATGATTTAATAATAGTCCAATATTCTTTCTTGAGAGGACCAACCCAGCTTCTAAACCTAGGAAACTTCTTCTGGCAGTAGTTGTATGACTCCAAGGAGTTATGCTCACAAGAAAGTGTCTAATAGCATATAATTAAACCTAAATCGTATCTTTGAGTACAGTATTTGATCGAGAACATTTTAAACTGATGTTTAATTTCAAGTTAAAAGCGAAATGAGAAATCACATAAGAATTAATTGTAAGAACATTCTGTGCGAGGGTTTGGTTAAGCCTATCTTACACTTAGCAGCTATACTTGATTCTTTATTTTCTCACATCAAATATTGTAAAAATGTAAAAAATCTTCCATTTTTTACATGCGGGTTATTTTTTATCTTTCCTCGTGGGCAAGATAAGGATTTCCAGCATGGCCTTGGATCTACTTATCTGGGGTCGGAGAAAAGCAATGCTTCTAATGCGACAAAACAAGGGTAATTAATTTGTGTAATTAAGAATTTTGGCACATTAAAGTTGTTGGTATTTTAATACCATGTTGAATCACTTCGCATCATTTTAAAACTTATTGAGCCAAAAACGTTTTCAGATTTTCTGTAACATTGACCTAAATCAATGTACGTTAAACAAAATCCTCCTCTTTACTTTGTTTCATTACCTCTTACACTTTTCTTTTATCTTATTATCAAGGAAAATTACTCCACTGACCTCAAATTATCTTGCTGTATCCAAAGCTAATAAATATTGCAAAAGAACTTATTGATCGACCTTAACCTTAAAGCATTGGTATGGAATGTATTCCCATGCCATTCATTCACCACAGCTTTCACCATCCCATCAATTCTAAGTTTTTGAGCATTTGTTCTCTTTTTTTTTTTAAATCCCTCATATGAACACCAAAAGCAGTCCAAAGGTCGAACTTCAAATATGCTTACTACGTGCCAAATTTCATCATTATCATCTTTACGTTCGTACGTTGTACAATGTTTACAGCAATAACATGTTTTCGAATAAGTTATATATAAGTTAATTCAAACAGTAGACTAGTAAATTAAAATACCTGTGCACCTTGTTTTGAGTGTTTTCTTTGTTTTTGTCTCCACAATAACGTCCATTTTGAAATGAAAAACTGAAATTGGGCGTAGTCGTTCTTTTGCTACCGTGCAAATAAAATTTAAACGGTATTGTTGTATACTGCACGTTTTTTAGCAAACACAAAACAGTTCACAACACAACAGGTCAACTCGTGATAAAAATGACACACTCTTGTGTATAATCTGAGTATCTTATCCGTCGTAACTATTACGCATAAAAAAGAAGCAAGAAACATATGGAAACATCGTCATAGAGAACACACTTGAATGTTTATAATGTTGGCATAATTATAAGAAAGAAAAACGGGCATTCACACTATGTTGAATCGCCTGTTTTACTATTCATTAGGTTAGTACATGGATCTCATCTACTATGCAAAACCAATAAAATAGTTATTATACCGGACATTTTAGTTGCCATCATATGTTTTGTGCATATGCAATACCTGCAAGCAAAGATTTTTTGTATTTTATGAACCGGTTTCGAACGCATGTCCTTTCAGTTGTATTTTCACATGTTTTAATTAATATGAATTTATATCCTTTCATTGAGTACAACTTAAATTAACAGACAAAAAATTCAATTTTCTTTCGAAACGCGATTTATATTTCAAATTGAATAAGTATTTAATAATTTAATTATAATTGGTTATAATTGAAATACACACGTGTTTATTCTGAGGCTACTAAGCTTGTTCCTTTACATTGTATTGCTTTGTAACTAAAATTTTAAGTTGGTTTATTATGATCGGTTGAGATGGATTCGCATGGAAAATTGGTATATAACAAAGAATAAAGAAGAACAAGGCATGATGTAAATGTTTGAAAAAATGAGAAAAGAGCAATTTCACCAATTACTTACAGAAAGGTATGTATACGACAAAGGCGTTTAAATATTTGCTATTTAGAAGAACATTATTAAAATCGTCCTGTTTCGGCTGTTTAGGCACTGTGAAAATTTACAAATTCAATCTTATACCTACCTGTTGTGTACTGTTAATCACGATGGATACATTTCCATTCGGTATCAAAGTATAATCTCCTGATTTCGGTGGATAACATCGAAACAGTATTCGAAATTTCCCACGTAGTAAAAAGAAAGATAATCAGAAACAATGTTTCCATTTCTATAATAGAAATAATAAGATTCCCCTTGTAATAAAAAGTGCACGTGGCATCAAATTTTAATAAATTAGAATTGTAATAAGTACAACTGACACTAAATAAAAATAAACAACTGATTTAATTTCTTATATTAGCATCATATAGTTTTTCGATGGCTGCAAATATTGGCTTCCCTTTTAAGAAAGATCATATTGGTAATATTCGCCTAGTGTGCCCATAAATATTTAAATCAACCAATCAATCCATAGTAGCAATGTCGAAGGAAAAGCTCTTAATACCGAATGCACATTGTTGGAAAGGGTTTGCAGAAAAGATTCTTCAAGGTAAAAATGATGCAACCAGAGTACACTCTCAAGTGTTCAAAAGAACCTTTAAACAAATCATAGCGATGACATACTCTTTCAAACCTTTTCATATCATTTATTTACTTGGAAACATAACTGTGCTTTAGCTTATTTTGAAACACACAGTTAACAGTTTGGTAACAGAACGTGAGATTGACATATCGTAATCAATGTGTAATCGGAGACAGCACAGAGAGGACAATTGTTTAATTCGACTTATGCATCAAAGCACCTATTCAAACAAATAAACAAAATATTGATGCATGTGTTTATTATGACAATGTAGCCAATATAAATAGTAATTCAAGTATAGCTAAGATAAATGGAGAATGTCAATGTTTAGCAACATTGTGAATTGTAATATATATTAAATGCTGTTTAGCTTCTTAATTAGATATACTATGGAAATGTGAGTGATTCATGTTTACAACAATGAGTATACGATCAAAACAATATCATTGATTAAGAAGTGTCTTTATCTAATTTCCTGTACCAAGAATTTACATGAATTTACAATAGTTGGTTTGTTTTTACTACTAACAAGTTGAATAAATTAAAAGATACTGGGTTTACATAAAACTACTATTTGACCAAATTTGATCGGATGTTATCGTAACAACTGCATCTTATAACAAAATGCAATTTATCGTAAATTTATTGCATATGGCATAATATACATTATCTTTCATTTAATGGCAGTCATTTTTACAGAATTTACCAGGTTCTAGACGTAAACTGTTAGCTTATACACGTAATTGAGTATTTTCTATTGTTTTTATTATAAAGAACATTTAGAAATTCAGCTATACAAAAATGCATTATGCAAATGCAAGTATATAATGTTAACTTTCGTCCTGTTGGTAAAGTCAGCACGCGACTTTTGTAGAAAACTATCAACTGAACGTTGTTAAAAACTGGAGCAAAGATTTTGACATTATTATTCCCCGGAATAACCAACACGTAAGCAATTCGTTCTCCTCAAGTAAACACTTTACGTTAGATGCCCAAGTTGTGAGGCTTTTCTCGCTGAAATACACGGATTAATGGTACAAAAAATAGAACAAATTGCTGGACTGTTGCACTTTGTACATATATTTAGTATTAATAAACGTACCTGTTAATATGTATAGGATAACGCCCTAATTCTTATTAAACAACGACTGTATAAGTACTCTTCTTAAATCTTAAAAGCGAATCGCAAAATGTTAGGTTGATCCTTTTTATGTACTTTGAATCTTAAACCCCCAACTGAAGTCGCATAATTGAGGATCGAAATTCCACATGAGTCAAACATTTGAAGCGCAATTTTCGCCGTATTTGTTATTTATTTGTTAATGTATAAGCTTTAAAGCATTCAGAGCCTGACCTATATAACCTATTGATTTTTTAAGAACAAAGTACCCATTTAGTTAAATGCAATGCCCTAAATAGTTTAAGTGATCGACTACTTCAAGTTGTACGCCACAAAAGACTCAAGTTTCATAAGCCCTGACTGGGCCTCTTTTACGGAACTCTACTACCTTGGTTTGTGCTATAATCAGTGTAAGAATGGTTTAAACTTCTATGTAAATGGTCTGGCCCCAATTTCTCGAAACTTCTTAAGCGTAACAGGCTTAAGTCGCTTATTTCAATTAGCCTAAATACATACTGAAAATGGATTTTGATAAATGAAAAATGGCTTACTGTCATTATCATATAGAATATTCCTACATAATTTCTAAAAAATCTTTCAGAAGTAAAATATACGCATTTTATTGAACAACAAAAATAGTCCGATTAGCTTAATCCTGTTATAAGAGACTTAAGAAGTTTCGAGAAATTGGGGTCTGCTGAGTTTCCAATGATTTCCATATCGTCTGCAAAAGTCATTATTGTATAACATAAATTGTAGTCAACGTTCCGTTTAAGAAACAAGTCGAGGTCTTGTAGGAATAATACAAACAAGACCGTTGATTATTTTGTCCTTGGCGTTAACCAATAGATATATCAAGGGAATCGGAGTAGGAATTGTAATGTTTGACACACGATATTACCAAAGATAACATAGCTCTAAATATTTTAAAGAGATTTCGATCCTGCCACGATCTGTTAAGCTTGTTTCAGAGATCATTCCTATATGTGTATGAATACACTGAGTCGTTAAAAACATCGACGAGTTACAAAAGGCAATATTAAAAGCAGAAAACGCAAATAGTTTCAAAATTAACGCGTACTGAATCAAAATAAATACATGTTTATACCTATGTATACATTTTTGCCGCGGTCGCGGAACTAGATATAAGTTCTATTGGTTTAAAATATAATCGGGGTCATCGGATTTGCTCAGGTTTATATCCAGAATCTAACCAGGAGAACACGTTAAAACCCCGAAAAAACATGAGATGCAATTAAATGCTCATTTGGTTCAAATATCAAACCATAAT
This sequence comes from Mya arenaria, assembly GCF_026914265.1. Classification (NCBI taxonomy): domain Eukaryota; kingdom Metazoa; phylum Mollusca; class Bivalvia; order Myida; family Myidae; genus Mya; species Mya arenaria. Next base: position 13,649,684 of record NC_069136.1, read on the forward strand.
ATTTCAAGTGAAATTACAATATTTCATGTTTTTTTTTAATCATTTTTTGGCGATTGTGGTACATTCATAAGTATATATTCTATGTTTTACTTTTTATGACTTGTGAAAGTAGTGTAGAAATCGACGTAATAAATTATCCCACTAAAACAAAACCATGCTTTGCATATTTTCCTTCAAAAGAGTTTCTCAGTTTAATCAGTTTCAACAAATTACCAGGACGTCTAAAGGAAGTAATCAAGGAACAATTGATCCATTTATAGAATGCGAAATCTAGTTACGTTTGGGCTGGAATAATATTAAGTCCTTTTACATTTCTATTTTCCATTTTCCGCAATAATTGGTTTCTTTGCCAGCAATGATCATTTCGGAAGATCATGTTTAGTTCTTTATTAAGTATTTTACACCAATTATTTCTAGCTGAAAATTGGACTAAGGATGTCTTTATACACGAAATGCACGGGAAAAGAGGCATATGTATTTCGCAAACATGTATCTGATGTTTGCTTCTGATGTACGCCCAGATAATAGTAACATTCCGTTGAAAATGGTAACCATGAACTGGTTTTATTGAAAGAGGGTCTCTAGTGCAGTTGAACTAGTTCAATGATAGTTGGATTCTTATCATCTTATATTCTGTTAAGTTTTTGTTTGATGGACATAAGACCATACACCCGTTTGGTTTTAAGTAGACATTTTACTTCGGGGTATCTGTAAAAGAATAACGCTTACACAGCATTCATCCTTTGTGCTGATTTTTTCATATATAATGATAACATTTACAAAACCTTTATAACCTCGTTTCAAAATATAGATATACCACAAGGATTGCTTCACTCCATATACATACATGTTGTTACATTTAATAGAACTAATTTGCATTAATTATTGTAAAATTTACATGCGAACCAAAACCGTCTCGGCTATAGATATTATACCGTATATGAACAGTACGCGTTTATTGGCAAAATCAATTAGCAACCCCAATCCTCCCCCGACAACCCCACCCAGCAAATGAAAGCATTACAATATGTAACCATCCTATTTTACTGATGCCATTCGAAAACTTGTTAGTGGCGGTTTCTTATCTGTATGGAATACCAAAATGACCACAAACTTGGCATGCATCTAATAAATGCTGATATGTGAAATAAATATTTTATTAATAGATCTTTAAAAATCATGCACAAGGAAGCAAGCAGGCATTTCAATGTTTAAGTTTGGGCAAAACATCAGGGTGTTAGACGTTGTAGAAGGTAAATATACTAAATCCCAAACGTGTTTTAAAGACACTTCGGCAGCCCGATGAGAGTAAAGGCAAACGTGTTTGGTACGTGCCTGGTAGCAGATGCATCAAATAATAATTTAGTTCGACCTTTTGTAATTCTACTTTCGTCTTTCCGATGATTAAGAAGGATGGGGCTTTTTATTGTCAGTGTAAATAAGTCAAATTTCGTCGATGAATAAAGTGACGCAGCCAAGACGTCTTAGCCAAGGTTTTCATACATATGAAATGACTCACAAATAGGATTTTAAACAATCCTGTTTAAAACAGTCAACCAACTAATGTTAACATTAGGAGCTCCTCGGTTATTTTTATCGAAAACAACCTCGGATGTATTTGGACGTATTACATACTCAAAAAGCGCTACTTTGTAGTCCGATGCAAGTAGATCGCGTAGTAACCTTATTTAGCAGTTAAACGTTATGACTTAACTCTTGAGAATCTTAATTATGTTTGCAATACACTTTACTGCCAATGAATTTAATGTAAGATCAATAAATACAACTCTAAAACACTACATTTAATTAAAGATATAATTAAATAAATACGATTACTTCGACTGATGTACCGCCATACATCCGAGGTTGTTATCGGAGATAAAAATGGCCGATGAGTTCCGAATGCTAATGTTAACACCAACAAACATAATCTGTTCAGGTAGTAATCGTCGCGAAAGTTACACGACCTAGCATCATATTAATATTGGGCGTTACTTTGGGGTCTGAAACACTTACAGCTACTTTTTGTAACAACATTTTCAAAACCATACCAGCATCAGCATGATATGTGTCCTACATGAGCATATCAAGGTTTGAGGGCGTCAACTATGGATCATGAACAATTGCAAAAGTTAAACGTTATATTAATACGAACGCTGACTGTTCTAAGTTGAGTTCCGCCTATTAAACAACGATTACATAGTTGTGAATATCTGGCATTATAAGATGTAACTGTAAGATAACAAACATTAAAAAAACAATGAACAATAATTTCAAGTAAATGCGATAACTCATTGAAAATTGCATATAAGTGGGAGAGAACAAACTACCAAAACGGAAACTAACTAACGGGAAGATTTGATGATGTATGAAGATGTGCACGTGAAAATGTTTGTCAGTCAGATGTTGTATGAAAACGAGGTTGAAAAATATAACACAAACTATAGAAGGAAGGACTTTTGAGATCATTAGGCGTTTCGGACCATTTAATGATTAAATACGTTCTTGTAAGCTTTTTGGTGAAATATCCTGTTACAATTTACTTCTTTTATTTTCACTGATTCAGAAGTAAAAGTTTCAATGCTGTTATAAAATAATTATGGTGCCTGTATTGCTTATCGACAGTAATGTTACAATGCCAATGCTAGCTTGATATAAAAATGACGTCGGGAATTTATTTCTCTCGATCAATATTTGAATACACGGTCATCAATATGGCATTTTTCATATATTAACGCTCGAAATTGTGATTTATGCAACTCTTCCCACGCTATTAGTGCTCTAGTTCGGCAAGATAACAAAAGCATTGACCAACTAATGCATTATGTAGTAATAAGTCGGAATTTTAATTTAGCGAAAATTAGTCGTGTTTGATTGAAAACGATCAATGCCTTGCTAATACACGAATACAGATATTACAAATTAAGCTTCATAAACATTAGGTACTACTACAGTCTTACCTTTTAGATCGTCAAAGATTAATCATGCTGATTGCCAAATCGACCTGCAATTAGACGTTCAGATCGAATTTATGACCTTTTGTATATATATTTGACTTTTTGTATTAAAATGAAATTAATTAGAGAAAGCTTTGATATCAACTCTCTGCGACATTGACTGACTTACAGTTACGGCACTTTTACCATTTTTTGACAGAGTAGATCGTTTGATGCCCTCTCTTCTTCTCCGTCTCTGAGCGCAAATATACATGTTTGGACTTTTAATTCATGTACATTTTCCTGATGTTAAAATATTGTTTTCACCGACGTCTCCGATTGAGGTCAGCATTGGGCACCGCGGATGGTCTTCTTGGCGATTGTGAGCCATCTTCAAAACCGCGATTGTCTAGCCGATGCTGTCGATTTTAGAAGGGATATGTTCGTTATGTTTCCGATGCATTTCGTTTTATATATAGCAAGATCATTATATATCTTTCATTTTTTACAGTGTATATGCTAGTTGATGCTGGCGCTGATTATGGTTGTATCAATCTTATAATCCAAGGCGGTTACCCAAAAGCCATTTTGTTGAGTGTTCGGTCTGTTTGTCGAGTTTGTTTTTGTGAATAACACGCCTCAAACTTGAATGACGTAACGGAATGGGTCAAGGACTAATAACGCGATGACCCAATAGTTAACCATAGTGGGTAACTATATTATATCGGCGTCCGTTTCCGTCTTTGATGAATTGATTGATAAATGTAAACAGTTGGTCAACATTATGTATACACGTTCACCCGATATGGTTTGCCCAGTATATCCCATATCACCTACTAGCCCCATATCTGATAGAAAGGTGTTTATACGTTTGTGTCACTAGTTTATTAACGTTTGGCCCCCGCCTCAGGCATCTAAGGAGTATTTCTTTGAATTGTTTAATATCTGGTCATGACTTGTAGTTTGTCACATGATATTATTGTTGCTAAAAGTCGCTTGCATTCCAGAAAGTGTCAGTAATGGTTACTTATTTATAAGGAAGAACACACTGACTACAGACTAAAGAACGTTAAAATGTTAAGTGTTTAATTTATTTATAACTTTTCAAAAATAGTGCGTATGAAAGCGAGCGCGCGTTTAAAAGCTTAGACTACTTTCTGCGTATCTGTTTTTGAGTTTTTGAAAAAAATAGCGAAAAGGTGTGTGTGCGTGTGTGTGTGTGCGTGTGCGTGTGCGTGTGTGATAAACATATACTCAATTACAAACGTGGTATATAGAGCGTTATTCTTAGAAACCCTTACAGCCTAATAAGATAACAGAAATCTGGAAAAAGCTTGCGTTATTCTGTTATTATGGATGTCTGTTAACAGATACATCCATCCTTCTTCTAAGGAATTAGTTGGTTCATCCTTTTGTCACTCTTCTTTCACCTTTCACATTATAAAGTGGGTGAAGGAACTTTATTGTTAGTGTAAATAAGTCAAACTTCGTTGTTAATTGAAGTGTCGGAGTCCAATCCACAGTTTGAATTCGTTAGTAATGGCGCACATATAGGAAGTAAGAATCACGAATGCTGCTTGACCTAACATCATATTAATATCGGGCGCTGCATTGCTGTTTGACGGCCTCAGACATGCCAACATACTAGAATTATTTACTTCGTGTAAACAAAATATTAAATTATACGACGAAATCTTCATTGTCAAGCTCAAAATTTAAAGTTGACCCATATCGCTAACTTCATAAAATGTGTGTATTGTTCTACATAAACTTATCAAGGTTAACAATCGTCTTCAGTCGTCATACATATAATTCATACGAGCGCTGGCCGTTTTCGGTTGTTTTACGGCGATCAACAACGCTTACAATGTATTTTGTGGTTTCTGCCTTTTTACTGCGAAGACACTAAATAACATTTTCTTGTCCCTTTAAATAATCTAATTTGCAGCATGAATTAGGTTCTTGATTATAGACTTACACTATAAGACGTTGACACTGTTTCATGTGTCCGGATTCAATAATTCAATAAGTTTGTCTTTATTAAATCGAAGTCAAAATAGATACAAGGTCGTATGCCGTAAAAAAGTAGGTCGCCTTTTCAAATATAAAAATTGTTAGCCCTCAGGAAACTACATTTTTCGCCCAAAATAAGGAAACGTTTTGGGATAGGTTTTCGTAATAAAATGTAGCTCAAGTTTGATATTTGTTATGTGCAGTCAAAGTTGAGGACACTAGGTCAACATATATGAAAACTATTTGATTGCTTTCCGGGACATACGTTTGGTCCGAGTTCAATTATGTTTTGTTAAGATGTTTGTCCCTAAATTCGGCAACTATGTCAGACGAAACTATTGTCCAAAATTAACGTAACAAACTTAGCCAAAAATCAATGGTCAGAATGTGTGTATGCATACAATTCAGGCTAAGGCAGGCACTTGCTTTGGTTGGTCAACAATGAAGGCACTTGGTCAAATGAATGCACCAGAGTTATCATACTGTAAAGGCCAGTGCGTTGTTGCCAAAATCAATAAGACTGGGTCATATAATTATCTGTCTGTATACAATGAACAGTGCCAAGCAGGAACAGGTCTAACAGTATAATTGGCGTAATCAGAAACTATCAGGTCACAGTTTCCTGCGGTTGAATGTCGCCCATTGTGTGACTTCTTTTTAAGGTCCATATGTCATGTATGTTAGTTTACGCTTCTTTTTATGAATACTATACTTGGTGCCATAAACGAAAAATATAACAATATTGATTTTATCAATTCCTCTTTTTTCATGAGCCGCAGATAATATAGGGAGTGTTATCCAACTATGCGATACGGACGCGCCACAGTAGGAAGATCCAGCGGTGCCAGTCGATTGTCCTAGCATTCATTTTCGTACAATCCTTTTAGAATACTAAAATTTCAATAAGTCATTGGCCATTTCAATATGTTGTACCTCCACACGAAATATGCACGACTTGTCTGAACAACTAGGATAATATCCGTGCGTCGCTTCTCCGCAAACTTTGTTAATAGTTGATTGTCCATATCACTTTCAGGTCAGCTCACAAATTAGGGAGAACGTGTCATACTTTCCCATTTGTAGCCAAACGTGAACGTCTGAAAGCTTGTTAATCAAGCACGTTTCTGTCAGCGGATTAATCGACTACGAAAATATCTTAGAAATAGTTTAGACTTACACAAAAATAATTGAAGGTCACCGCGCCAGAGATCACTTTATTCTGCTCATTGTATTTATATTCAAAACATATCAGCGCATGCTGACTTCAAACTGCAAGCAAAACGCACACCCATTATTTTGTATATTTATTGATTGGTTATGATGTATACATTGTATTAATTTTCGATTTTTTTAACTTATCTACTATTATTACAGCATTCAGGGGCGCTTAAATCGAATTACTGTCATGATATAAGGCATCAATTCTCATCATTATTATGTTTGAAAGGCTAATGTGAAATTTACGCAATAAGGCTAGATTTTTTACCTGTTTGTTACAAGCAAGTGACACGGCTGTGTTGAAATGTTTCACTGACTCCCGGCGCTATGTAGCGTTGACGTATATAACCTTTAACACTTAACATTGCAATAACGTGCTATAAGCGGTGCCATTGAAATATATGTAAAATATGTTTATTTGGAATAACTGATCTGAATTAGCCTTTCCGAACGGGTTTGTAAGAGTTTCAATTCCCCCCTGTTCCAACGATCGAATCGTCCTTCGCCTGAACTGCTTTTTCAAGACAAAGGCCAATACTCTTGAACTATTATTTCCCAATGTGAATTATATGATAAATACTTTTTTCTTCTTACTACGACTTGAAGATAACATTTAATTCCCTGGTCTCAGGTCATAATTATATTGTTTTTCAGGACATATTTTTGTTTGGAAACCTTATACATATGATGACAGTTAGAACATATATACCACCATAGACCTAACAACTCATAAGTAAACATCATACACTATGAAGACAAGACCGAAACAATACCTCTCACTTTTTATCACAGCTGCGATCTGAAACAACTACGCTGTAGGACAAAGTCCTCAACAGACTAATGTGTGGACGGACATAAGGCATCCATCTTGTTTTTGAGTAGAATCTCATATGTGGGGATTGTGTCCGAAACACGAAAGTAAACAACAGACGCTATTGAGACAAGACCGACACAATACCTATACGTTTACAATCTTGTGGGTACTCAATACGTTGACAATAGAAGGAGGGTTACCTTTTCAATCTAGAGAGGATTTTGACCAAAGAATTAGACGATGATGGTTCATCCCCCACCCCCTCCGTTATCAATACAGAGTACGGGGTTCGTGTTCCCTGTGTATAATACGCCAATAGAGGTTTACTCTAGAAGGGGTATCGACCGAACATAATGACGTCATCACTTTGCTTCAATTGGAGAAATGCTCATAGGAATAGTACAGAAAATAGTCAAGCGAAATGTGAAAGCGATATATGCTGTATGCCTTTTTATTGAATGTCTCTAAGAACCATTTTTTGCTGTCAAAATACAGACTTATACAATAGAAATCGTCAAAACACATCAACTCTATCAATTCATTTTGAATGAGACGTATATAAATTTTACACTATCAGCGCTAAATGTGGATTCTATATCACCGAAATATATACTATTAGGCTTTTAATTTATTATAATTTATATAGTTAACAAACGTATGTATAATTTAATCTTTCTTTACACTTTTTTATCATATACTATTGTCATTAGTATATCTTATAAACCATATTGATAGATCAACACCATTTCATTCTGCAGGTTTTTCATTACGATTATATTCAATGATTATGAATAAACCGGATAAAGGCTTCACTAGACTACACTGCCATTAAAGTTCAAATGACTTGTATTAACGTTAAGTAAAAATTGAAAAGTCATTGCGTGTCTTTATCATACAACAGACTGGCGTATAACTTAAATAAATTCCTGGTACTATCAATACACATGTTTTATCAGATCTTCCCTGCCATTCCTTGAAATAACAATCGTTATATAACTCGCAAGCTTCATCACAGCTGCAATCTGATACGACAGGAGTGCAGGATAATATCCCCTATAGACCAATGTTTGGGCGAACGTAATACCTCTACGCTTTTACACTACTCTTTATCTCGTTTGTAGGAAGAATGTGATGAAATGAAGGGATTGTGTTCACTTTCTGAAACCCCCCACGATTTATTGAAAACACATTGGTCATAGAATCAAACTCAATTACAAGGGATAACAGTTATCCTGCCATATTAACCACTTACCTTTGCTTGGACTACTGTTTACCCGAGATGCCATATTAACTTCGAGGGGATAAAGTTATCTCGTACCTAAGGGCTGGATATCCGGTCATTTGAGTCATGGGAGAGGAAAATACTCGGATGTAGGGGACTTTTTTATTTTGTTTAACTGCTTATTTTACACGTATCAGCGACACCCGAATAGGACAATGTTTGTGTTAAGTTTCAAACAGCATCTGTCTTAGACTGTCTTGAAACTTTTTCTTGACTCATGACAGCTTAAGAAGCTGACTATTACTTACATGCACAGCAAGTTATCACTTCAGTCTCAGTTCTCCACCGATCAAGTTCAGTTCTGCCTTTTTCACAAAAGTCGGTTCCTGGATAAACATAGAACCCTTCGTCCCCTTGCAAAACGGATAATATATCTTTTTCAGATACAGTAGTAATTTCCACTGTTTCAATTTGAATATAAAGTAGTACACCATTGGTTAAGAATGTCGTATAGTCTCTGAGTGTTTATTTTTCAGTGATACACATTTGCGGATATCTCGCTTAAAAATAATGGGTACCATCTTTAGGACGTCCATTTATCTGTATGTATGCATGTACGTCATTTTATACGGACTAACATTTGATTTACAACAATGGTTTAGTACACGACCACAATGTTATTCAAACATGAATTCAGGTTAACTCGAATTCTATTCTTTTAACTACGTCTGAAAGGGACAATCAATATCTTTAGATATTCACATGTTATCAGGATAAGTTTACCGAACGTATGTCAACAAACTATTTTGTTAAGCGTTTATATCTGTTAAATACCCGCATATTTGCGCTTTATTTGCATGTTTAGTAATTATTCATTTACAGCGTAAAGGGGCTAGACAACAGATTGCCCCAAAATCGGCAAATACAGTATTTCCTCTAAACAAGCTTTGAATTGTTAATTTGAGGTAGTAGAAGGTCGATAATTCATTACTTTAAAATAAAAAATAAACGCAACAATCATGTTGCTGTCCCATCTGTGTTTCCTTGTTAAAAAACAGCATTATGATTTCCCAGATTAAATAATATATATTTATGAGTACCGATAAATATAGTGACGCTATTTTTAAAATTTACTGGAATTACATGGTGGACATCCTTAGTAAATTTTGAATTTGAAAAATGCGCATAAACTGCCAAAAGATCCATGTGCCGTAAGCGGTGTGATACATCAGTAAGTTATATTTAATGCGTTGTACAGAACGATGTCAGATTTATTTAAGTTTTTGACAATGTTCTTTTTTTCTTGCACTTGTATCATCTGGTGTTTATCCCCTTTCAGATTTACGATGCTCTTCACTATACAGTATTTGTAAAAGAAGTTACTGTCACCTGTGCTACCTTCATCTGTTCTCGCTAACATGGTTTAGAATTACGGAAACGAACGATTTCTATGTGCAGTTCTTAAGGCTTTACTTTCAGGCAATTAATGAATAGCATAACCAAATTCATTCTATAGATACTATCACTGCGAGTTTTATATTGGGAAGAGACTCTTATTCTGTGTAAAGTCTGTTTCGTATGTACCACATACTTCATCATCGATTTGCATACAAATGGTTTCGCAATGTCGCATCATGATGGCATTTTATGTGACATCTCTGCATGTTAAGTAACTGTTAAAATGGAAATTGACGTTACTACAGTTGGATTTACCCCTTAATCTGGCGTTGTGTTTGTGTAACTGTCCCAATTCTACTGCTGCTGTTACAGTCTTACGAAGAAACTTTTTATTCTACTACATATAAATGGCGTTATGATAGTCCATTACGTCTATATGACTATGGACAAATGAATAAATCTACATTTTTCAAAATATTTGATACCAAAGTTGTCCCAATCTTGTTATATGGTGCAGAAATTTGGGGTGCAGAAAGGATGGTACCAACAGAACAAGTACAACTATATGCCTGCAAACGTTATATGTGCATACCAAAACATACGATGAACTTTCCGGTGCTTGGTGATTGTGGGCGTTTTCCCATGTTTATTATCGCTATAAAGCGTGTTTTGAAATATTGGATGAGAATAATTAAACTTCCTAATTATAGATTTGTTAGGAAAGCATATGATTTATTATATTTGCAAGACCAAATTGGCAACAGAAATTGGGTAACCAATGTAAGGAACATTTTATGTCAAAATGGTTATAACTATGTGTGGTTAGAGCAAAATGTGAACAATGAAAAACTGTTTATATCACGTATTATACAAACATTGAAAGACCAGTACTTGCAGGAATGGCGTTCTGCAGTTATTGACAGTCCTAAGTTAACTTATTACTCTTTGTTCAAAGATAATTTGTGTCATGAAAATCATTTAGACATTGTAAAAATAAGAACATTTAGAAATGCGATTGCATGTTTCCGTTGTTCTTCTCATGACTTAGAAATCGAAAGGGGTAGATATATAAGCACCCCAAGGGACAGACGCATATGCAAACTCTGCAATTATAGAACCAGAAACTGAGTACCATTTTATGTTTAAGTGCCAACACTACAATGATTTAAGGTTGAAATACCTGCCTAGTAAATATTATACTGATCCCACTGTTAACAAATTTACTGTACTGATGTCTTCAAGAAATGAACAAATTGTATTAAATGTATCTATGTTCATATTTTATGCTATGAAATATAGGAAGTTGTATTTAACAGATAATAATTAAATGCATAATGTTATATATGTGCCTTTATGTATACTTCTGTTGTGTATTAGAAAAAATGTTTTCTTAACAGTTGGAAATATACATGGTATATCACGAGCATTACAATAGTATTACTCTATATGTTGAAGCATTTTAGTCATGTATTTAGTTTCCATCATTTCATGTATTATTAATGGCATTATTTTAGATTCATAACTGTGACCATAGTTTGAAAATTACCATACTATTTTAGTATCTAGTACTATCTACCATCAGATTGTCTTGAATTTAATACCTAATATTATAATATTTCGACTCAGAGATCCACATAGTAATGCTACAAAGGTCATAAATATGATTTGATGCAATATAATACACTTTTTATGTTGAAGTAAGCCGAATGTTTTATATATTAATATATATATATATATATATATGTCTTAAATATATATTGTTTCCTATTGACAATCTATTTTTTCGTTTCGAATAGGCTGTCGGATAAAGGATATAATTCCATGCAGTAATGGTGTCTTACCGTTATTTGCATACAAATGGTTTCGCAATGTCGCATCATGATGGCATTTTATGTGACATCTCTGCATGTTAAGTAACTGTTAAAATGGAAATTGACGTTACTACAGTTGGATTTACCCCTTAATCTGGCGTTGTGTTTGTGTAACTGTCCCAATTCTACTGCTGCTGTTACAGTCTTACGAAGAAACTTTTTATTCTACTACATATAAATGGCGTTATGATAGTCCATTACGTCTATATGACTATGGACAAATGAATAAATCTACATTTTTCAAAATATTTGATACTAAAGTTGTCCCAATCTTGTTATATGGTGCAGAAATTTGGGGTGCAGAAAGGATGGTACCAACAGAACAAGTACAACTATATGCCTGCAAACGTTATATGTGCATACCAAAACATACGATGAACTTTCCGGTGCTTGGTGATTGTGGGCGTTTTCCCATGTTTATTATCGCTATAAAGCGTGTTTTGAAATATTGGATGAGAATAATTAAACTTCCTAATTATAGATTTGTTAGGAAAGCATATGATTTATTATATTTGCAAGACCAAATTGGCAACAGAAATTGGGTAACCAATGTAAGGAACATTTTATGTCAAAATGGTTATAACTATGTGTGGTTAGAGCAAAATGTGAACAATGAAAAACTGTTTATATCACGTATTATACAAACATTGAAAGACCAGTACTTGCAGGAATGGCGTTCTGCAGTTATTGACAGTCCTAAGTTAACTTATTACTCTTTGTTCAAAGATAATTTGTGTCATGAAAATCATTTAGACATTGTAAAAATAAGAACATTTAGAAATGCGATTGCATGTTTCCGTTGTTCTTCTCATGACTTAGAAATCGAAAGGGGTAGATATATAAGCACCCCAAGGGACAGACGCATATGCAAACTCTGCAATTATAGAACCAGAAACTGAGTACCATTTTATGTTTAAGTGCCAACACTACAATGATTTAAGGTTGAAATACCTGCCTAGTAAATATTATACTGATCCCACTGTTAACAAATTTACTGTACTGATGTCTTCAAGAAATGAACAAATTGTATTAAATGTATCTATGTTCATATTTTATGCTATGAAATATAGGAAGTTGTATTTAACAGATAATAATTAAATGCATAATGTTATATATGTGCCTTTATGTATACTTCTGTTGTGTATTAGAAAAAATGTTTTCTTAACAGTTGGAAATATACATGGTATATCACGAGCATTACAGTAGTAGTACTCTATATGTTGAAGCATTTTAGTCATGTATTTAGTTTCCATCATTTCATGTATTATTAATGGCATTATTTTAGATTCATAACTGTGACCATAGTTTGAAAATTACCATACTATTTAAGTATCTAGTACTATCTACCATCAGATTGTCTTGAATTTAATACCTAATATTATAATATTTCGACTCAGAGATCCACATAGTAATGCTACAAAGGTCATAAATATGATTTGATGCAATATAATACACTTTTTATGTTGAAGTAAGCCGAATGTTTTATATATAAATATATATATATATATGTCTTAAATATATATTGTTTCCTATTGACAATCTATTTTTTCGTTTCGAATAGGCTGTCGGATAAAGGATATAATTCCATGCAGTAATGGTGTCTTACCGTTAGGTTATGTTGTCATAGTTGTTCTGTTAATCAGTTCAAATATCAAATAAGTCTATCTGTGTCTTATCAGGTTATATACATTTTATGACATGTGTTCTAGAAAAATAACAATAAGACAAGACAAGTCTTGTTTTCAACAATACCATTTACAAATTTTCATATTTATAATTATGGAAAATCAATATGTGTATATGTCTGTAAATTTACTTAAACAACATTAAACAACCTAATTACAATTGTTATTATATTTGCGTTACAATGTCATGCATTAGTGTCCGTTCTTTAATGTAAAAATCTTTTGTTTTTGTTTTAACAATTCCTCTTCACCAAATCTATATAATTGCATTAAATTGAATGTTGTTTTATATTGTTGAATGTATATTGTACGTATATCCAGACAAACAATTTGAGCATATTATACTAGTATTAAAATACAAACACCTTAGTTGTACAATTAAAATCTCTTAAGTATTGGTAAATGTATCATTATTATATTCCTGGCATCTAAATACGTAATTAACAGATATATAATAATTAATTATTGATAAGACTTGGTTGATTCACATAGTCAATTCTAATAACTTTTATTTGACAGTTCTAACATTATTTATTTATTTTTGAACCATGCTTATTATCAACTATTATTTGCTTGCATGTAATATTTGTGTAAAGCTGTATCTTAGAAGTTTGAATATTAACATTGTCATAACCCTTTTCCACTCATTGTGTACATATATGTATCTGTATAATATGTTGTCTTGGGCCGGAGGCCTTTATCAATTAAATAAATTGAATTGAATTGAACGTCTTCAGCGAGTTATGCGTTAAGCTTTCTTGTTTATTTTAGAGACAAATCTTTACATGATATTTGAAGAGTGAAACAAATACCCCACCATTCCTCCACATCAGGATCGTGAAAATAAAAATAGTAGAAGTAGTCATAAACTGTTTATTCCATGGATTTAAAAGCTCTTGTTTCGCCTATTATCTAATCGCACGTGACATTCGAGCCTTATTGGCAATAAAAGTGGGCTAAAAACAACGGTCATTTGATGTTGGGCATTTCTACGCTCTCCGGTGTCCGTACTTGGGATCGGTGTGATGTATAAAGTTAGCTGAATAAACGCTTGATGAGGTATGACAAAAAAAATAGACTGTTGAAACCATTTTAATGGGCGTTGACCTCGATTGCAGACATAAGGCAAATATTTTAGACAACTCTAAATTATCCTCTATGCAAAATATTGCACCTGATTTGCTTTTGTTATATTAAAAAAATCATTAAATAGATTTGATATTTGTGTAAAACAAGTGTAAAAAGCCACCAAACAATTAAATTAGATAAGTCTACCTGGTCTTCAGTACACATACCTGATGGTATTGGAAAAGTAAACTTAAGCTTTTTTGAAGGTTCGGACTATTAGTCATATCTTAAAATGCTCCTATTTAGTTGACATAAAACTTCACTTATTGGTCAGATACATAGAAATATCTGTTGTAGCCTTCAATATTACTCATTTACTTTAAAAGTAGATTTGGCATACTTATCAGGAACTATGATACAAAAGTTTCCGGTCATAAAATTTTCGTTCATGGTGTGACATATTGTTATGGTCCGTATTTTATTTCAGGTAATTAACGCTCCTTTTTATTAATCACATTAGATATGATGCCAATTAATTATAGCATTCGTTTCTCATTGTTGCGTTTCAAATGTTGGTAAACGTCTTGATCAAAGCTATAAGGTATAAAACAAACACTTTAGGAATAGTCAAGGCAAGTCAAGTCAAGCAACGTTTATTCTCTCATACCATAATATAATATATGGCAAATGAGGTATATAAAAAGAACATATACGACATGGCGGAAGATACATGTTTAAATTTAGAATATGATATCCAACACGTGTATCGGAGAGTCATGAATTTGAACACACACAAACATACACACATTACAAACATTTTTGAATGTGTATTACTGCAATTTCTAACAAATAGTCACTTGTGAAATATAGTAATTTATTTTCTATTCCTACAATTTAAAGTAATAAGAGGAGTACATTACAGAAGAAAATGGGGATAAGATCAAACAACTAGTTCTACCAAGGGGTTACAGAAGACAAGTTTGTTTAGGTCTACACAATGATATGGGACATCCAGGCAATGACAGAACCTCGTATCTAATCCGAGAACGATTCTACCGGCCGAGATACACAGCAGAAGTAGGTAGCTGGGTAGATCAGTGTCCGAGATGCTTAAGAGCAAAAACTACAAAACATGCAACAGCTCTTTTAGTAAACATTAAGTCTTCATATCCTCTAGAACTAGTAAGCACAGATTTCTTAAAAGTTAATGAACGTAAAGGAGGGATTGGCAATGTGTTAGTGATAACAGATCACTTCACAAAGTTACCTGTAGCTATTCCAACAAAAAAAACTGCACAAACTACAGCAGAAGTTTTCTAATTTCTAACAAATAGTCACTTGTGAAATATTATACTCTATTTTATATTCCTATATGCATTCATCTGTATCTCATCACATACACATACACGTAAATCTTTAATTAAATCACGATACAACAATGTACATTAAGTATATAATTAGGTGTACGATACAATTCAAACGAATAATACACCAATACATATTTGGAATAGGAACACAGTAAAGAGGTCAAAAATCGATTACAAATTTGTATTCCAATATTGATTCCTATGGTTACAATGTTCTTTTCTGGCAGAATTATAGCAACGTTGATAATAAGTTCGTTTCAAACATTGAACCAAGAGATTAGTTGTGATATTTAAGACGATTAAAGCTTTGTATGGAACAGAAACTATCATTTAAAATAACTCTCAATTATGTTGTTTTCTTTCTTTTCTTGCATAAGCATTATTGTTATCTGAGAACAAAGGCACTCACAACAGTTCTGAGTTGCTTGTGGTAAGTACCAGATGTTGCCAACAGCGTTAAATTATTACACGTTCAATTTCCTGGCCTGCTTTCGTTAGCTCTGTGTTATGAAATGAATATTCCTCTTTGTACTGAATATCTGACCTGCATCTGTTTAAACAAATAATTACACTTCAAATGCAGAACATTCTAAAAATGCCAATTTCCACATATGTCCTGTTTGGGTATTTTTACTGGAGCACAAAGGAACGCCGCACATAATAATATAACATATCATAGTAATTTGCAGTGAATGGCATTTAGTCCAATATTGTCTTAAATTTTCTTTGTACGTCACTCCAAACTATTGAAATTGTGTGTCAGAATTCTTGGCTGCAATACTTCAATTAACGACTAGATTTGCCTTATTTACACTAAAAAGGCCTAACCTTTTTGTCATTGGAAAGACGAACGTAGAATAAAAATAGGTGGTCGTATAGAATAATTTGTCAACATCATGGACTTGACGTATCGGCTAATGCAAAACACATATTTCCATTTACAAACGTGTTTCAATAGGATTAAGACTTAAAAGCTCCGGCAGCCTAATGATAGTAAAAGAGCTTGCATTAAACTGTGCGAGTCTGGCATTGGTTACCAAAACTCAATTATAGATCGTATGAAAAGGTCTAAGACTCTTAACGTCTGCTCGCTTCCATGAACACTAGCTTTTAAGATCTTTGAATGCATGGGTTATTTAACAACAAGCTAATTTCATTTTTATTTTGTCAACCCTAAATGTTAGTAATTAGTTTGTTTACTAACGTTAAGGGACATATAGAATGTTCCACATATATTTCTATCAAGTGTAGAATGCCAACAAGATTAAACAATCCTTTTCAATGATATTTCGATCCTCTTTTATCTAAATTATATGCTTTATGTTGGTTTTAGTCTATATAAGTAATGCTGTGTAAGCACTATACAATTATAGATCACTCGTTACAAAAAATGTGTTTACGTCAAACATAAATGCTTTCAGGTGATATAGCCATGAAGGTTGCTTAAGGATGTGGTAAGGGTAAAGCAGTCGGTATGGTCATGAACAACCGAGAATATTAATGAACATGCAATATATGAAGTATATTCGTTTGTAAAAAAATGTTTTTTTTTAACTGTGTTTATTTGCCCATCTGTCAAACTGACATTGAAATCATTATTCCTTTATAGCTGATTACTCAGTTGAGGGGCTCATTAAATATTTAGCGGGAGGAAAGGTATTACTCCGTTACGTCTTTCCGCCTTAACTTTTTATCTTTTGACCGTCTAATGATATGTTTTCCCGCCAAATTATAGCTCTGACGCATGAGTTTCATGGCATTCAAAATGTTTTATCATTTAAAATTAGTATAAATACTGGACTTTTTTTATTTATTAGGCACACTTAACTATATAAACAGGACGCTAAAGTGTTAAACGTTTTATTATTTATTTTTTTAATTTAAGGGAAACGGATTTGTCAATCTAAGCTCGTCGATGCGAGTATATAATATTTTGTTTATTATTTGAACAGTTAAAAAAGTATTGAATGACATCTTATTATGTATATGACTATTCAATAAATATCAAAAATATTCCATTCCTTACCTAAACTGCCACCTATGGCACTACAATGAAATGTTTCAGCCTTATGTTGCTAACAACAAAAGCCAAATGATTCAATACCAGACACAGCTAGATTATCATGCTATATTTTTCATATGCAAATTCGTCAATCCAGAAGCACACCATGTCCACATTAATAGTCATCTGTCTGATAAAATCGACTTAACAGCATCAATCATAGCTGCATATTTTGTATGTTACATTTTCCTTTATTCATGAATGACATCGTAAGTGGTTATGTGGATGCTGTCCTTCTGCAATAAGATATATTTTTGCAATAAAATATATTTGGCAACGGGGTGCCTATTTCGGACTGCTTAAAATACTTGCCTTATATCTGAGTGACTTTCAAAGTAATGATGTTGCGCTTCAGGTAATAAGATAATGAGCCAACAGATCCATTTTGTCTTTTGTAATAAATGTTGTTAAGACAATAGTGTGCTAAATCCACCAAAGCATGTTTATAGAACACAAGTGTGTAAATGGGACATGTCTTTATAAGATAAAGTAGTGTTAATAGTACAATGGAGCACGAATACATCGAAATCCGTTAAGAACAACCGTGTGTTTATGGGACTGAATATTTATAGGACACACGTTTATTAATAGGACAAATGTGTGCAGTAAGTTGAACAGAGTGTTTATAGGACAGAAGTGTTTATAGGACACACGTTTGTTAATAGGACAAATGTGTGCAGTAAGTTGAACAGAGTGTTTATAGGACAGAATTTTTATAGGACACACGTCTGTTAATAGGACAAATGTGTGCAGTAAGTTGAACAGAGTGTTTATAGGACAGAATTTTTATAGGACACACGTCTGTTAATAGGACAAATGTGTGCAGTAAGTTGAACAGAGTGTTTATAGGACAGAATTTGTATAGGACACACGTCTGTTAATAGAGCAATTGTGTGTAGTTAGTTTAACAGAGTGTTTATAGGACAGATTTTTCTATGCCAAATAGTGTGTAAGTTGGACAATTTAGTTTATAGGACAATATCGTGATTAAATGACACAAATGTGATTATACAATAGAGAGTTAATTTGATATTACAGTGTGAAAAGGACAGAAGGGAGGTTGATAATATTTTCTGTACTAAAAACAGCATGAATGAAAATGAAAAAAAAATCTATGAATATGTTTACAAATTAATGATATGATTTCATTCCGCAAAAACAATTGCTGAAGTGATTAGCATGGCCTCTGCAGTTATTCATTATGATAATATTTATACTCAGAAATATCAACTAAATGCAATTGAAGAACACTTTCGGGACGTATGAACTAAATCGTTTTCTTCTTGGGTTACATTGACTTTGAGAATATAGATCGATTTCGGTTAATTAGCTGTCAGGAACACAAACTTAACGTGGCAATTTGTAATGAGATATGTTATTGGCGAGTATGCTTTTTTCCGACGAACATTTTTAAAAGTTCTCATAACCCCATTTGATTAATACGTTGTAAAAGTATTTAAGCTTACAGCCAACAATTTCCCGTCCCTTGAAGCACCGGTATTCTTGAACAAAAAACACCAAGAGTTGTCAAGATTATCATTAAAACAACTGACCAATTGTTCAAACCAAAGCTACGTATTGTCTCTATTGGCAACACGTGTACCAAATTGCATCTCGAACGGTATTATGGTTAAAGCTAAGGTAGTTGTTTTGTTCAACGGAACTGCTGACGCCTCGGCCACTAGCCAGCTATAATAATACACGGATTGTCTTTCTTCGAAAAAACCCAAACAAGTTAAAAGTAAGTAAAATATTTTTAAGTGCACGTGGCGTTTTAATCGTAATGTTTACCGACAATTGTGTCATTACGTGATGTTGTAAACGCCAGCATATCTCTGATCTATCAAGCTGTTTCTTTCATATTTGCAATGATTTGCAAGCCGAACGAGCTGATCGACCGAACGGACGTAATTAATCAAAAGCAATGAGATGCTGTAAAGAAGACGGAATAAGAATCAAACTAATGCGTTAAATAACACCATGCCAGACGAGACATTTATTCTGATCGGAGCGGTCGCATATACGTTGTTTTTCATCCCCGGATAATTGGATAGCCATGATCGGATCAAAGCAGCCAAGCATTTCCGTAAGACCACTAATGTAAGTATTGTATGGATCTCATGATCAATGTTAAATGGGGGTGTATGCGTTAAGATTCCCACTGCGCTAGGAAAATGTATATTCAATTGTCATCACCTACGTGCAGATTGTTTTAGGATATTATTTATTAAGACCATTTGGATTTAATAAGCAATTGATGCTCGCTTTAACTCGACGTACGTTGGCTGATATACAGTTGTTGTTTTTTATTCTTTCTGTTTTAGCAATTAAAACTGTAATTTTGAACAGACGTCATGTTAAATTATGTCAGTGAAAATCAATTTAACATCAAATATGACGTTTGTCATCCACAATGAAATAGAGGAAATGAGTTGATTTCAGCGTAAACTCGATATTTATTTCACGAGTGTCATAGAAAAACATATCTTCTCGAGTGACGAAGTAGGGTGATGAATAAATGAACACTCCCAGTTTAAAGATGTCTAGTTAACGGCAGTTTAGACCATTACAATGTGCTTCTAATCCAGGTTTATGTTTGAACATTTGACTGTTGGGCTTGTTCATATAGTTTTCCACTCTACTGTTGTACAAAATCATTGCCGTCGTTGCTATGTCATCATCATCATCATCATCATCATCATCATCATCATCATCATCATCATCATCATCATCATCATCATCGTCATCATCAGCAGCAGCAGTAGCAGCAGCAGCAGCAGCAGCAGCAGAAGCAGAAGCAGCAGCAACAGAAGCAGCAGCAGCACCACCAGCAGCATTAAAGTAAACTGCGTTCTGGCAGGTTTTGAACGGCTTTTGGCAATAGGTCTCGAGAAATACATTAAATTTTGTAAACAGAAGACTTAGCTATGGCTTTCATAAAATGGAGAAACGGAGGTTGCACTCGTCTGCTCTGAAGCAAAAATGGTCTGAAGCAGAAAAAATATCCGTCTTTGGAGGCAATAAGCATGTAACATAAATACAAGTATTTAAATTTATGAAATGAAAAGATTATGAAAACTACGGCTCGTCATATCTTCATGCCTTTGATATGGAGGATGTGTTTGATTTTCATTCACTCTTCCAAATCATGCTGACATGTTTGTCTTTAAAACGAAAAATACTCTATTCGCCTCTTTTAGTGATGGTGTAATGGATTATCAACAACAACAGCAACAACAATAACAACAACAACAACAACAACATAAAAAACAAATATTCAATAGCATGGACAATCAGAATATCTCACTAGCAAATGGCTTGTTAGTTTAGATAATCACATGAGGGTTTTAAATTTACACACATTCGGCATAGACAGCCTTATTAACTACATTTCTTAAACACCTATGATATTGTAAAATCCCTACGGGAACAGTGACACTTACTTTAAATAAGGTTAAAATATAACTGTTCATTGGTATTAAATTTCAGGTGTTTCATTTTACATATATTGGGGGAAAACAGTACCATGGCGTATCATTACGTTGTGCATATCTAGATTTATAAGCAGTACATCTTAGTTGTTCCAATGTCATGGCCATGCACCACACCCGAAGACAGGCAGAGGTAACTACAAAGTGAATACCAAAAAGATCTGTCAAGAAATCAAATACTTTGCTTTTCTTATTGAATGCACACGAATGAATACCTCTGAGGATACAGGAATTATACTGAAAGCAGAAAATATGCGTAATCAAGATGTTGAGGTAATGTTTGGTAATTTGTCACGAGCATGTACTGTAAAAAAGGCGCCACATATAAGAGGCTTTCTACATAAACAGCGTAATGATTAAGATGAAGGAAATTTGGTTACATTAAACCAATTTATGACGAGCACTACATTTGACGCTATATCAACTGGTGAAACTTGTCGATATCTTAAGTATTTTCTAGACACGATGGTGCATAAACAGCGAAAAATGCATGTGTCGTAAGCGATGTGAAAAATTAGTAAGTATAATTCGTGGTAGGCAACCATAGTAAACTTAGAATAGGAAAAATGCACATAAATTGCGAAGAATGCATGTGTCGTAGGCGATGTTATACATTAGTACGTAAGATTCAATGCGTTGTACAGATCGATGTTAATTTAATTTAATTATTTTATAATTTTATTTTTTTCTTGCAATTGTATCATCTGGTTTCTAGCCCCGTTAACTCCTTTTTGTTATAGAATTGAGTTACTGTCAACTGTGATGCATTCCTTTTTACGACAATAGTTTAGATTTACGAAAATGAAGGATTTCTATGTACAATTGTTTATGCTTTACTATCAGGCATTGAATGATAAGCACAACAAAATTCAATATTTAAAGACTGTCACTGCGAGTACTGGCAAGATGACGTATTGAAGGTACAAACTTATTATGTGTACAGTCTGTGTCATATGGAATATTGTGACGTATGGAAGTAACGCACTTGTATGTGTACAGTCTATGAAGTGTGGAAAAAAGTGACGAATTGAAGATACACACAAATTCTGTGTAAAGTATATTCCTTATGGAAGATAGTGACTTACGGAAGGTACACTCTTATTCTGTGTGCAGTCTGTTCCTTATAGAAGACAGTGACGTACGGAAGGTACACACTTACTCTGTGTGC
This sequence comes from Mya arenaria, assembly GCF_026914265.1. Classification (NCBI taxonomy): domain Eukaryota; kingdom Metazoa; phylum Mollusca; class Bivalvia; order Myida; family Myidae; genus Mya; species Mya arenaria. Next base: position 13,671,997 of record NC_069136.1, read on the forward strand.
AGTCTGTTCCTTATAGAAGACAGTGATGTATAGAAGGTACACTCTTATTCTGTGTACAGTCTGTTCCTTACAGAAGACAGTGACGTACGGAAGGTACACGCTCATTCTGTGTACAGTCTGTTCCTTATAGAAGACAATGACGTATAGAAGGTACACACTTATTGTGTGTACAGTATGTTCCTTAAAGAAGACAGTGACGTACGGAAGGTACAAACCTATTCTTTGTACAGTCTGTTCCTTATAGAAGACAGTGACGTATAAAAGGTACACACTTATTCTGTGTACATTATGTTCCTTATAGAAGACAGTGATGTACGGAAGGTATACACTTATCATGTGTACAGTCTGTTCCTAATAGAAGACAGTGACGAACAGAAGGTTCACACTTATTATGTGTACAGTCTATTCCTTATAGAAGACAGTGACTTATAGAAGGTACACACTTATTGTATGTACAGTATGTTGCTTATAGAGGATAGTGACGTATGGAAGGTTCACACTTATTATGTGTACAGTCTGTTCCTTATAGAAGATAGTGAGGTATGGAAGGTACATACTTATTATGTGTACAGTCTGTTCCTTATAGAAGATAGTGACGTATGGAAGGTTCACACTTATTATGTGTACAGTCTGTTCCTTATAGATGATAGTGAGGTATGGAAGGTACATACTTATTATGTGTACAGTCTGTTCCTTATAGAAGATAGTGACGTATGGAAGGTTCACATTTATTATGTGTACAGTATGTACCTTATAGAAGACAGTGACGTACAGAAGGTTCACATTTAATATGTGTACAGTCTGTTCCTTATAGAAGACAGTGACGTATGGAAGGGTCACACGTATTGTATGTACAGTCTGTTCCTTATAGAAGACAGTGACGTACAGAAGGTTCACATTTAATATGTGTACAGTCTGTTCCTTATAGAAGACAGTGACGTATGGAAGGGTCACACGTATTGTATGTACAGTCTGTTCCTTATAGAAGACAGTGACGTACAGAAGGTTCACGTTTATTATGTGTACAGTCTGCGGTATGGAAGATGGTGCCGTATATAAGGTACACAGTTACTATGAGTACAGTCTGTGCCGTATGGAAGATGGTGCCATATATAAGGTACACAGTTACTATGAGTACAGTCTGTGCCGTATGGAAGATGGTGCCGTATATAAGGTACACAGTTATTATGAGTACAGTCTGTGCCGTATGGAAGATGGTGCCGTATGGAAGGTACACACTTATTATGAGTACAGTCTGTTCCCTATGGAATATAGTGAGGTATAGAAGGTACACACTTACTATGAGTACAGTCTGTGCCGTATGGAAGATGGTGCCGTATGGAAGGTACACACTTATTATGAGTACAGTCTGTGCCGTATGGAAGATGGTGACGTATGGAAGGTGCACATTTATTATGAGTACAGTCTGTGCCGTATGGAAGATGGTGCCGTATGGATCAAAAACGCTTATTATGTGTTCCGTTAATTCGAATGTACTTCATAATTTATCCTTGATTTGCATACAAATGCCTTCGAAATGTCACACCATCATGACAAATTCTGTGACATGTCTGCACGAAAACTACTGTTATAATTGCACGCACCACTCTACTGCTGCTGTAACAATCCTACGAAGCAATTTTACTTTTTTTTCTACTAAATATGCTTGGCGTAATTATATTTCATTACGGCTTCAGCGAATAATGGCATTAATTATTAATGCGTACTGTTTTCTTTTTAGAGACAAATTCTGACAATACTTTAGAAGATAGAAACAATTATTCCGCAAATCCTCAACATCAAGATCATAAAAATATTCCTGGTCGTAGTAATCATGAACTGTTTATTCCATGTTTCCTTTGATCTCAATTATAGTTACAAGACACATCGATTGACTTAATATTTGTGTACAATATGTGTTAAGGGCAATCAGACAAAACTGTTAACTCTACCTGATTTCCAATAAAAATATGGTCCTAATGGTATTGTAAAAGTTGTTTTAAGCTATTTTTGCAGGTTGGGACTATTGGACATATTTTAAAATTCTCCTATTTAGTTTACATAGTACTTCTCTTATTGGTCAGGGCTATAGGCATATCCGTTGTAACCTTCAATTACTTATTGACGTTAATAGAAGATTTGACATAATCGGGAACTATGAAATAACGGTATCCTGTAATATAATTGTCGAATCGTCTATGGTATGACGTACTATGTATGGTCCATGGTATAATTAAGGTAGTTAAGGCTCCTTTTTATCAATCAAATAGTTTACATGTAATGCATATTAACAATACTATCCAATCATTTTCCATTGTTGTGTTTCAAATACTGGGTCATGTGAGCGGAACTATAAGTCATAAGGTTTAAAGACACTTTAGGAATACGAACACAGTATAGAGGTCTAAGACTGATTACAAATTCGGATACCAATATTGATTCATGTAGTTAAATGGTCCGCTTTTTTGGCAGAAATATAGCAACGTTAAAAATAAATTTGTTTTTCAAACATTGAACACAGAGATCAATCGTTATATTTTAAGAGATCAAAGCTTTGTGTAATTGAGGCTGCGTTTTGACGAACTCCTTAAGGATGATTTTTTTCTTTACTTTCATTACCACGGCCTGATATCTGAGATCACAAGCTGTTTTGATTTGCTTGTGGTAAGAACAGACTGTTGCCAACCACGTTCAGTTATTACATTTTAAATTCCATAGCATAATTCAGTTAGCGCTGTATGGTGAAATGAATTTTCCTCTTTGTTTGAATGCCTGACCTGAAGCTGTTAAAACAAATCATTACACTTCAAATACAGAATATAACCAAAAAAAAAGCCAGCTTCCTCATATACCCTGTTTTAGTACAACGATAGCAGAAAGGAATAGACATATATATTATATAACATATTGTTGGAATTTTCCAGTAAATGCCCTCCAGTCCAAAATGCAATTTGTTGTCAATTTTAATTGTGCGACATTGCAAACGTATTGAAACTGTGTCTCAGACCTCTTTAGGGTAATACTTCAATCAACGACTAGAGTTGTCTTATTCACCCGGACAATAAAAATTCGTAACCTTCTTAATCTCCGGAAAGACGAAAGTGGGATGATAGTAGGTCGTGCAGAATGATTTCCAATATCATGGAATTTACGTACCTGCTAATGTAATAAACGTATGTTTATTCACAAACGTATTTCAATTCATTTCACGTTTTGTCTTAAAAACTCCGGCATCCTAATGAGAGTAAAGAGCTTGCGTTAAACTGTACGAGTCTGGCATTGGTTACCAGACCTCAATTATAGATACTTAGAAATAATTCTAAGATTCTTAACGCCTGCTCGCATCCATGCGAACTAGTTTGTAAGATCTTTGAATGCATGGACAAATAAACTACAAGTTGTTTTCGTTTTTAAACACACGAAGAATTTATTTGGGCAACCCTTACTTTTAGCATAGCTAACACGATTTTTGCATTAATAAAAAAAATAAAGAGAAGATGAATATTGATTGTTCCACATATTAATCCATCAAGTTCAGAATGCTGACAAGATTAAACCATCTTTGTCAATGATATTTTGTTCCTCTGTTATAAAATTTAACTAAATGTATACTCAGCCCTGTGTAAGCACTATTCAATTTTAGATAATTCGATACAAAACATGTGTTTATGTCTATTAAAATTGTTTCCAAGTCATATTGCCAACATGATTGCATAATATGACTGTAAAGTTAAAGAAGACTAATGTTAATAGGGCAATGGAGCACGAATACACCGAAAGCTTTTAAGGACAACCGTGACTTGATAGGACTTCTGTTTGTTTATTGGACACACGTTTGCTAATAGGACAACTGTGAGTAGTTTGTTTAACAGAGTGTTTATAGGACAGTTGTGCTTATAGGACAATCGTTTTTTGTATGCCAAAAAGTGTGTGAGGTGGACAACATATTTTACAGGGACAATGTGTTACTAGGACAATCTCGTGATTAAAGGACACACATATGATTATTGGACAATGATGAGTTGATCGATACAAAAATGTTAACAAGACAAAAGTGTGTAAAAGTACAATAGAGCAATAGAATGTTTACATCATATTACAGTTTGAAAAGGACAAAAGGGAGGATAATATTCCTTGTCCCCAAAACAGCATCAATGACAAAATGAGGTATGAAGATGTTGGCCAATTAATGATATTTTATTATTTACCAAAGATAATTACTTAAGTGATTAAGTAATCACCGACGCAGCCGTCGACACCATAGAGCTATGATGATACCTCTATTGTTTTTCTTCTAAAAACAGACAAGTTAAAAGTAAATAAAAGTTTTCTAAGTGCACGTAGAGTTTAAATCGTAATATTTACCGACGTTTGTGTCATAACGTGATCTAGTCAACGCCAGCATATCTCTGATATATCAAGCTGTTTCATCCATATTTGCGATAAATGGCAACGCAACGAGGCTGATCGACCGAACGGACGTAATCAATCAAATGCAACACGATGTCATAAAGTAGACGGAAAAGGAATCAAACTAATGCGTTTAATAACACCATGCCAGGCGATACTGACATTTATTCTAATCGGAGCGTGCGCATATACGTTGTTTTTCATCCCCGGATAATTGGATAGTGATGATCGGGGCAAAGCAGCCAAGCGTTTCCGTAAGACCACTTATGTAAATATTTTATAGATTTTCATGATTAATGTTGAATGGAGGTTTATGCGTTTATTTTCTCTCAGATTTCCACTGCGGTAGGAAACTGTTTATTAAATTGTCATCTACGTGCAGAGTGTCTTAGGCTATTCTTCATTTAGATTTAAATAACTAATTGGTGCTCGCTTTAACTCAACGTACTCGGGCTGATATACAGTTGTTGATTTGTATTTTTGCTGTGTTACAATTTAACTTGTAACCTTTAATCAGACGTCAAATGAAATTAAGTCATTGAAAATCAATTGAACATCAAATGTGACGTTTCTCATTCACAAGTAAATAGAGGATATGTGTTGATTTCAGCGTAAACTCACAGAAAAACATATCTTCTCGAGTGACGAAGCAGGATGATGAATAGATGAACACTCCCATAATCATCTTCCTTATCATCATCATCAGTAGCAGCAGCCGCAGCAGTAACAGCAGCAGCAACAGCAGCAGCAGCAGCATCAAAGTAAACTGCGTTATGGCAGGTTTTGTACGTCTTTTGGCAACAAGTCTCAGGAAAGACATTTGATTTAGTAATCAGACTAATTAGATACGGCTTTCATAAAATGGAGAAATGGAGTCTGCACTCGTCTGTTCTGAAGCGAAAATGTTCTGAAGCAGAAAAAGGTCCGTCGTTGGAGGCAATAAGTATGTAGCATATATACACGTTTTTAAATTCATGATTTTTGAAAAATATGGCTGGTCATATCTTTAAGACTTTGATATGGAGGATTGGCTCTTCAAAATCATGCTGACATGTTTATCCTTAAAACGAAAACTTGGCCTTATTCAGTGATGGCGAAATGGACTAACAACAACAACAACAACAACAACAGCAACAACATAAAGAACAACAAATACCTGTATTGCATGGGTGATCAGAATATCGCAACAGCAAATGATTGCTACAGTTTTGATAATCACATAAGGGTATCAAAACAAATTTACACACATTCGACATAGATAACCTTATTAACTACATTTTTACACATGTTCAAATGTCATGGCCATGCACCACACCCAAAAACAGGCAGAGGTAACTACAAACTAAATACTTAAAGATCTAACAAGAAATCAAATACGTTTTTATGGAATGCACACGACTGGATACCGCTGAGGATACAGGAATTATACTGAAAGCAGACGTATTCTTATATAAGATGTGGAGGTGATGTTTGGTACAAAAACAGCGTAATGATCTAGATGAAGGACATTTCGTTACATTAAAACAATATATATGGCGAGCGCTACATTTCGAGCTGTATCAATTGATGAAACTTGTCGATATCTTAAATATTTTCTAGACACGATGGTCCAACAATCGGAAAATACAGTATTTCTCAAAACACGCATAGAAATGTCAATGTGATCTTGAAGGAGGCCGATAATACATCAATTTAGATAGTTAAAACAATAAACGCAACAATCGTGCTGATGTCTTATCTGTGCTATCCCGTTTAAAATAGCACATAATAGTTTCCAAGTTTAAATCTTATTTGTTTATTAGTAGAGATAAATATGCCGACGATATGTTTTAACTGACTCGGATTAACGTGTTAGACAACCCTAGTTAATTTAAAATTTGAGAACTGCTCATTAACAGCGAAATATGCATGTGTCGTGAGCGATGTGAGACATGAGTAAGTAAAAGTTAATACGTTGTACACACCAATGTCAATTTCATTTTAGTTTTTGACATTTTTTGTTTTGTTCTTGCAATGGTATCATCTGGTTTCTAGCCCCTTTAAGATTTATAATAAAGTATTTGTTATAGAATTGAGTTACTATCACCTGTGATGCATTCCTTTTTTCCGCTAAATAGTTTAGATTTACGAAAACGAAGGATTTCTATGTACAATCGGTTATGCTTTACTATCAGGCATTGAATGGTTAGCACAACCAAATTCATTATTTAAAGACTATCACTAGGATAATTGGGAAGATACACACTCATACTGTGAATGAACAGTCTGTTCCTTTTTGAATGTACACACCGATTATGTGTACAGTCTGTACATTATGGACTAAAGTGAAGTATGGAAGATACACACTTATTATGTGTATAGTCTGTGCCGTATGGAATATAGTGATGTATGGAAAGTACACACTTATTATGTGTACAGTATGTTCCTTATGGAATATAGTGATGTATGGAAAGTACACACTTATTATGTGTACAGTACGTTCCTTATGGAATATAGTGATGTATGGAAAGTACACACTTATTATGTGTACAGTATGTTCCTTATGGAATATAGTGATGTATAGAAAGTACACACTTATTATGTGTACAGTATGTTCCTTATGGAATATAGTGATGTATGGAAAGTACACACTTATTATGTGTACAGTACGTTCCTTATGGAATATAGTGATGTATGGAAAGTACACACTTATTATGTGTACAGTTCGTTCCTTATGGAATATAGTGATGTATGGAAAGTACACACTTATTATGTGTACAGTATGTTCCTTATGGAATATAGTGATGTATGGAACATACACGCTTATTCTGTGTACAGTTTGTGCTGTATGGAAGATGTATGGATCATATACGCCTATTATGTGTTCCGTCTAATTCGGATGTACTTTATAGTTTATCATCGATTTGCATACAAATGCTCTCGAAATGTCGCACCATTATGACAAATTCTGTGACATGTCTGCACGAAAGCTACTGTTATATGCGCGCATCACCCTAAAGCTGCTGTAACAGTCATACGAAGCAAATAAACGTTTTTTTCTTAAACATATGCATGGCGTCATGATATTCCATTACGTCTTTAGGGAATAATGCGCACTGTTTCCTTTTTAGAGACAAATTTTGACAGGATTTAGAAGAAAGAAACAATATTCCGACAAATCCTCCACATCAAGATCATTAAAATATTCTTAGTCGTAGTCATTATAAACTCTTTATTCCATGAATCTCAATTATAGTTACAGACAACTATTTAAGACATTTCTAAATGATCCGCATTGCAAAATATTGTCCCTAATTGATTTTTTGTCATATTTAATAAAATCCATTCAATTGCCTTGATATTTGTGACAACAAACTGTTAAGGGCCACCAGACAATTATGTTTGATAACTCTACCTGGTTTTCAATACAAATTATGGTCCTGATGGTATTGGAAAAGTTGGTTTAAGTTATTTTTGCAGGATTGGAATATTGGTCATATTTTAAAATTCTCCTATTAAGTTAACATAATACTTCACTTTTTGGTATGGGCCATAGGCAAATCCGTTGTAACCTTTAATATTACTCATTGACGTTTATAGTAGATTTGACATAATCGAGAACTATGAAATTACAGTATCCTGTAAAATAATTGTCGAGTCGTCCATAGTGTATGGTGGATGTTTCATTTAAGGTAGTTTACGCTCATTTTAATCAATCAAATATCTTAGACATAATGCCAGTTAACAATAATATCCATTTTCATTGTTGCGTTTTTAAATACTGTGTGATGTGAGCGACAAAACCAAAGTCATAAGGTTTAAAGACGCTTAAGGAACACGAACACAGTATAGAGGTCGACAACCGATTACAAATCCGAATACCAATATTGATTTATGTAGTTAAATGGTTCTCTTTTGGGCAGACATATAGCAACGTTTAAAATAAATTTGTTTTCCATCATTGAACAAAGAGACCAATCGGATATTTAAGGAGATAAAAGCTTTGTGGGTAATTATGACAGCGTTTTAAAGAACTCCTGAATAATGTTTTTCTTCTTTACTTTCATTACCACGGCCTGATATCTTAGATCACAGGCTTACACATCTGTTTTGATTTGCTTGCGGTAAGAATAGAATTCCCAAAATGGTGCAAACCAATCTTCCTCATATGCCCTGTTTGAGTAAACGGTAGTACGAAGGAGCGGACATAGTATAATATAACATAACTTTCTAGTGAATGAATTCCAGTCCAATACGCAATATTGTTTGAAATTTTATTTGTGCGACATTGCAAACGTACTGAAACTGTGTCTCAGACCTATTGGCTGTGATACATCAATCAACAACTAGAGTTGTCTAATTCACCCTGACAATAAAAAATTCACCGGAAAGACGAAAGTGGGATGAAAAACGGTCGTACAGAATAATTTCCAACATCATGGAATTGACGTATCTGCTAATGTAATAAACGTATGTTCATTTACACACGTGTTTCAATGAGGTTTAGTCTTAGAAACTACTGCAGCCTAATGAGAGTAAAAGAGTTTGCGTTATACTGTACGAGTCTAGATTTGTTTACCAAAACTTAGTTATAGATACGTAGAAAATAGTAAAAAATTCCCAATGCCAGCTCGCTTCCATGCGAACAAGTTTTTATAGTCTTAAAACTGTTTTTCGTTTTTAAATGACATGATGAAGTTAATTTGGTCTACCTTTTTGTGATCTGCTTATGTAATAAACAAAAAAAACAAAACATCAATGAGGTTTAGTCTTAAACTACGGCTCATCAAATATTTGGTAGTAGCAAAGGTATTTCGCCATTTCATTTTCCCGCCTTTCTTCGACCTAAAGATTAATGTTCACGCTTTCAGTATGCAAGGACTGATTTTCGCATGGGTTTTATGGCATTTGATGCGGAAAAGTTTAGAATTATTAATGGCATTTGTCATTTGTTGGGTACATTGAACATATATAAACAGTGCGTTGAAGTTTTAAAAAGTGTTGAAACTAATCGAATATGAGGGAAACGTATTTTTGCATCTTAGCTCGTTAATGTTAGTATAATTGCGATAGATTTTTGTTTATTTATTGAAAATTTAAAACGGTATTGAATGCCTTCGTATGACGTGTATACTAATAAAATTAATATCAGAAATATATCCAACCCTTACTTATACTGCCACATATGGTCCTATAGTGAAATGTTTTAGCTATGTATTCTTACCAAGAAAAGCCAAATGTTCCAATGTCACTGAATACCAGACACAAATAGATTATCATGGTCTAGTTTTCATATTCAAATTTGTCAATCCAAAAGCGCAACATGCCTACATTAATTGTCGTCTGTCTGATAATAAAACATAACGGCATCATTCAGAGATGCATAACTTGTAACATGTCTACGTTTTTGTATGAATGACATAATAAGCGGCTATATGTTTAATGTTCTTTTATCGTAAAAGACATCTGGCTAAGGAAGATGATATTTCAATGAGTAAGTGCTCATTCTGGTAAACATATCAACCTCATACCACACAAAGTCATGTTGGCAGTTTTTACCACTGTTCATTAGACAATTGCGCTTATATCATAGAAGGGTGCTTATAGAATAATAGTGTGTAAATGGGACAAAAATGTCTTTATAAGAGTGTTAATAGGACAATGGAGCACGAATAGTTTAACAGAAGTGTTTTACAGGACAAATGTGTGTCAATAAGACAAATGTTTTTTTTTATGCCAAAAAGTGTGTTAATAGGACTATATAGTTTATAGGGACAATGTGTTTATAGGACAATATCGTGATTAAGGGACACACATGTAATTATTCGACACTGGTGAGTTGATCGATAAAAATGGTTAACAAGACAAAAGTGTGTAAAAGTACAATATAGTTTTTATGATATAACAGTTTGAAAAAGACAAAAGGGAGTTGGATAATATTTCTTGTCCTCAAAACAGCATCAAAGAATTTGGTATCCTTGAACAAAGAGACCCAAAAGTTGTTTAGATTATCTTAAAAACACAACTCACCAATTGTTCAAACCCAAGTTACGTATTATCTCTACTGAAACCATGTGTACCAAATTGCACCATGCTAGACGAGACTGACATTTATTCTAATCGGAGCGTGCGCATAAACGTTGTTTTTAATCCGCGGATAATTGGATAGCCATGATCGGGGCAAAGCAGACAAATATTTCCGTAAGACCACTTATGATTTTCATGATCAAAATAAAATAAGGTGTTATGAGTTTATTTTAACTAAGATTCCCACCGCGCTTGAAAATGGTATATTTAATTGTCATCAACTATATGTAGACTGTCTTAGGATATTGTATTTTAAGATTTGAATAAGTGATTAATGCTCGCTATAACTCGACGAACTAGGGCTGATATACAGTAGGGTTTCTTTTTTATTATTGCTGTTTGAAAAATTAAAAGTGTAACATTATTTCAGACGTCGAGTTAAATCATGTAAGTGATAATCAATCCATATCACCCACAACATTGGGGATATGTGTTGTTTTTTTGTGTAAAATCGACATTTATTTCACGAGTGTAATAGAACATACATATTTCCTCGAGTAACGAAGCAGGATGCTGCTTGAATTATGACCAAAAGTCAAGAAGGGGTCTTAATTATCATTGGGGATCATTTAGAGTTATTTACCAAATTGTGTGATGGCTTTAAATAATTGTGTGATATATAAACGTCAATTGGCGCTTGATAAGATTTGACTGGAAATCCTAACTTGCCGAAAACCTTTAACCAGACTCACAAACTCATCGAGATGCTGAAGATGAAACGCGTAGCAAAGCTTTCCTTATTATTCGAAGAGGCAGGTTGAAAAAAATTAAACTTAAGTTCACAATTAAAACAGCTTCATTTCTAGTCGCACAAACCTTAGAAGTACCATTTTTTCCATCTGTATTTGTCGAAGACGTGTTATTTTTATAGTGACGCCAGGCACTTGACCTCACAAGAAACTATCTTAGTGGTGGGACATTCGGATCCCTAGTTTTATGTACTTCAACCCACTTACCCCATAGTGACATCTTGCAAGCGAGCTCGTCTATTCAAATAATAGGGTGTTGTACTCGAGTAAGATTTATAACAAAGCAACTCAGCAAATATTGCACTTAACAAGAAATTTCAAGTTTACGCCACAATATTTTATTGTTATCCTCTGTAGTCTGAATAGCTTAACCACAGTCTAGTGTCTTTAAGTTGTAACTTAACTTAGGCACTTAATTTTAGTTCAGTAATATTTTGAAATTATTGTGTGAATTATGAATTAGATCCGAATGCATGTAGAATAAATACATATAAGTATGATTTAGGCCGTGGCATTTATACATGTATTCTGCACGTCGTATACCTGTGGTTAATAATCTATCAAGTAATTCACATTGAGCAAAGTATTTGAAGGGAATGAACCGAGGGTCGAACAATGAGCCTTGTGTATTGACCTTAAACTTGAATCAGTATATTCAATGTTTCTGCACACGTGACCACAGTGCAAATGTTATAGTGATAGGTTACGCCACCAATTTTCAATAAGTGTGACGTATGTATAAAACATAACATCGGACGAATGGGCAGACGGAAGGCGATTTGATCGTTGGTACTGGAAATTGAAACGTTTTTCTAAACCCTTCCAAACGGCTCATGTAAACAATGGCAACCCATTAACCCGTTATATTAATGGATATTTTATACGGGTTATATATTAAAAAGCGTTCTCCTTGTCATGACCCGGAAACCTATGAAAAGATCCGTCACAGCCGTGTATTGTAACTTGCTGATAACCAAGAGCTAAAATTCTAGCATCGATGCGTAAAATTAACGTTAGTATTTCTGGTATTCCTTAAACATTCATTGGGAAATGTGCGTTACAGTTGGCGAACTATTTAATATGCATTTATGCTGCAATTATATTACATAGGTTTGAACGGGTGACGAATGATAAACAGAATCATATATAATATCAAAAGGATAACGGTTATTTGTTTTGCCTGCAGTTTGAATGTCTACACGCGCTGTTATGCATTGCATTTAAATACAATGATCGGAAAAAGTGATCTCTTGAATGGTGACCTACAATCATTTTAGGCTAAGGCTTAACAAGTTTGAGATATTTTCGCAGTCGATTGATCTGCTGACAGAAACGCGCTTGATTAACTAGCTTTCAGACGTAAAAGTATAGCTATTATTGAGGAAAGTATGACATGTTCACCCCAATTTGTTTGCTGACCTGAAAATGCTTTGAAAAATCAGAGATTAATAAGGTTTGGGGAGCAGCAACGACCGAGTATAGTCCAATAAGATAAACGAAATAGCGCAAATGTCGTCATGAGCGAATACATTTCGGATATTTAAATATGCTAATGAACTATCGAAATATATTTTTGGCGAAACTGATCTTCGCGAAAATTATTTCTAGGTTTTGCTCTTTAACGATTATATGCGTGTTATCTTACATTTGGTCAATGGAGCCGGAGGCCTGAGTAAGGTTAATCGTTATTTTGATTAAAAAGGGAAAATGTGCAAGTTGACCGGAATAAAGTTGAGTCAATAATAATAAAATATTTATTTGCAAGGTTGAATTGTTTGAAACTGTGGAGAGGAATTATTACCAAAATAATGTGTAAAAAGTAAATATTCATTGGCTTTCGGATGTTGCCTGTTATAGGCCCCAAAATCAATCTAAAGACAGTCTTTCCCTATAGTTATGTGTCTCCTATTATTGCCATTTTGGCCTCAATTCTGAAGTTGACAGTATGGCTACTGGCATTGTCCTTGAATTGTCCGTAATGTACTTTTGAGATCGATTAGATTTATGCTCATACGTAAACATCAGATAAACAGTTTGACCTGCCGAAATTTTCGCTTCGTTCTACTTAGGTCTTAGCTACTTGTACCAAGCTTTTGTATTGTAAGTGAACTAGACTAACGCCATTTAACGGCAGCCGGATATAGTCATACGTTAACACGCCAGAACCTAGCTAGTTGTCTACGTAAGATCAGACTTATTTATTTACCAACGATTATGAAACAAATAACTAGTATTACAATAATAATTAATCACTCGCATTCGCACATTTTACTATAGGTTATTCTGTGGTATTGAGGGAGACGAAGTACTCGGTTGAAATTCACGTGACACACACCTAACCCACTAACAATTGGTCTACATTTGAACCGCAACTAAGATAATTGGAGTTTCTTGTTTTCTTTTTTAATCATAACATCATTGACTTTAAAAATATGTCAAGCCATGTCAAACTATTATTTTGTTAGTCATAGTACACTCTGATTTCATATTTCTGGAATACGTCAAATCTTCAAAATATAAAACTTTCTCCATGTCAAGGTTTTATTATGCATTCGCAAATAATGAAAACTTACATTGATCTTCGACTAATCTACCTAACGAGCTAGTGTTGAGAACAGACATGGTCTTTAAAAAGAACTTGATTTAGAATTTATGGAGGCAACCATCCTGACAAAAATAATTGAGTTCGACAATTCGATTACTGCAACTAGACCAAGATTGTTTGCGACAAATATTCCGTCCAAGTTAGGTATTGAATTTGGTCCAAAATAGTGGCTCACATTATATAGGAACTTATACATAATTCATATTCAACAAACGTTCTTTTTCTTTTAAAATGCTGTCTTTTAAGTGCATTGGTGTAAAATGTAAATCAAGCGTTGATTGCATTTCTTTCTTGTTTTAAGCTGTATTAACCAAGTAGGGCAAGCGAGCAAATTACCATAGCGCGCTTCATGGAATTTGCTCGCCTGTGCTCATACAACAAGAACGTAAGAAAGAATGCGATCGATCCTTATATGGCAATTCATAAGATGTAATCTCAATCCCAATCGTAAATAGTTTTCATAAAAGTATTTCAATTGAAGTTTGTCTCCACTTATGACAATTAACGCTTACTCGGAAGATAACACTCAAATTACTTTCTCTTTTTCGGCGAAGCTGAAAATGATGTGCTTATCTTAGATTGCTGACCTAGCAAATGTTGTAGTGTGTGTGTGTGTGTGTGTGTGTGTGTGTGTGTGGGAGTGTGCGTGTGTATGTGCATGCGCGTGAGTAAGCTTATGTATTTTCGCACTCGGGCCTTGCCCATTCGGTGAGTGCTCCTATAAGATTGTTAGTCATTTTAGGTTTTTGGAGCATAGTGCACAGACAGAATGTAACCATGGTTACATCTACCCTGATTCCTTAACTTGCACCAGTGTATGGCGCAGTCACACTGTCGAATGTTATAGTTTAAACGCGGTTTTTAAATACTTAGATTACAAAATCGTTTTGAATGGATTCTTTTTTAAGCGATATATCGGTGATTTAGGGCGAATACATTATTACGTACATGGATCGCACATTTCCGGAAACTTGAAAATCATATTCTGAGCTTGATGGAGATTGTTATTTCATTCATAAACTCGAATAAGATAGCTATTGGGCACCAGGGTCCCTGTTTCCAAACAATCATACGTTTAAGTTCAGACTGAAAGACTCGAAACTGAAAATCTTCATTTCATTGTAATTTTCCTTATAGTAATGCATTGATGGCGACCTTTGTTGAAGTATATTAATATTTGAATGTTTTACTATTATTTGTATATATTATTGTAAAATAAATGGAATAAAGATGATTTTTGTTCCATCGTATGACTGTTTGTCTAAGTCTAAAGTCGGACTTGTTCGAAAGCATGGATTCAGGTCTAATCACACTTTTTCTAGATTTTAAACTATTTATATAAAACATAATATAAGACAGAATCAACATTTTCAAGATTTTGTTTCTCTTTTTCGTTTTAAAACAACTGGTTTATCCTATTTTATCCACGAATCGTTACTTAAATAAAAGATTTATCTTTTCTTGATTGCCATTGATATGTCTTATGTCTCTTATTCGTTCATAATTTATTTGGCATATGACGAAATTATAAATCAGTTTCTTGTTGTGTTCAGTATACTAGTTGATAGTTATTCGGAACACATCCGTCTGTCTGCTAAACTTGCCGGGTATGAATGTAACAGGACTTTTGTCAAATTGTGTGTTAGTGAATTTCTGCTATTTGTTGTATTTACAATACCGCAAACATCATATGCCTTTTGTAAGTAATCATCAAGCCGACCGAGTGGGTTTCTCCGAGTTCTCCAACACCGACTCTCGATCAATGAATTATTATTATTATTTGGTATAATTAGTATATCTTTAAATGTTAATCGAAGGATGTTGCCAATCAAATAAGAAAATTATTTGTTTTGCATGTGCTTTCTTTGACAAGCCTATTTGTTGTTCCTGATAAAAAATGTTTATCACAATATATTTTACAAATAACTTTTCTTAATAAATTCATTTTTAATGATGATATTCTGATCTTTTGTCCTTTTCATAAGCAACCATTTTCATAAACAACACTTATACAGGAAATAAATCAACGCAAGAATATTGGTGCTTAAATAGTACAGAGATATGTTTAAATTCCCTAAAAGCCCGCGTTCCAAAAAGACCCACTTTTAAAGAAGCGAGTTTAAAGTGAATCTTTTTACAATGTCTCTCTTCTTTGAAAAACTCACTTATATCTTGAAAAGACCCACTTTTATCAAAGACCTTATATCAAAGACTTACTTATTTGTCCGAAAACTAATTTTTAGACTATGAAGACCCGCTTCAGAGACATAAATACTCACTTTGTTTGTAAAACACTCGCTTTTTGCTCTTTGTTGAAGAAAAAGACCCACTTGAGCCTACTGTTTGTGCAGAAAACGCGTATATGCTCTGAAAACCCCACTATAAACTTGCAAATTTCCACAAAATCCCGCTAAAAACACACATTTTATGACCCCCCCCCCCCCAGAAAGAAACTGTTTATAAGTGGGTTTAAGCGAGTTTCGGTAAAAAAACCATTTTCATTTGGGAAGGGTATGACAACACATCGTACCTTGCAGAAGACCTCCAAACAGGCGTGGATCTCAATGATAGCTATTAGATAATTATTTAAAAAAGTCTAAATGATCCTCATTGCAAAATATTGTCCTTAACTGATTTTTTATCATACTAAAAATCCATTCAATTGCCTTGATATTTGAGTAGAACAAGTTGAATGGGCCACAAGAAATTATGTTAGATAATGATTTCCAACACAAATTATGGTCCGAATAGTATTAGAAAAGTTATTTTTGTAGGATTGAACTATTGGTCATACTTTAAGCTTCTCCTAATCTGTTGACATAATACTTTACTTTTTGGTAAGGGCCATAGGCAAATCCGTTGTAACATTCAATATAACTCATTGACGTTAATAGTAGATTTGACATAATCGGGAACTATGAAATTACAATATCCTGTTAAATAATTGCCGAATCGTCAAAAGTGTAAGGTAAAATGTATGGTGGATGTTTCACTAAAGGTAGTTTACGCTTATTTTAATCAATCAAATATTTTAGATATAATGCCAGTTATTAATAACAATAATATCCATTTTCATTGTTGCGTTTCAAATACTAGGTGATGTGGGAGTGACGAAACCAAAGTCATGAGGTTTAAAGACGCTTAAGGAACACGAACACAGAGGTCGACGACCAATTACAAATCCGGATACCGATATTGATTCATATAGTTTAAAGTTCCTTTTTTTAGGCAGATATATAGAAAAGTTTAAAGTAAATTTGTTTTCCGTCATTGAACACAGAGATCAATCGTGATATTCTAGGAGTTAAAAGCTTTGTGGGTAATTATGACAGCGTTTTGAAGAACTCCTTAATGATGTTTTTCTTCTTTACTTTCATTACCACGGCCTGATATCGTAGATCACAGGCTTACCTATCTGTTTTGATTTGCTTGCGATAAGAATAGACTGTTGCCAACCGCGTTTAGTTATTACATTTTAAATTCCATAGCCTGATTCAGTTAGCTCTGTATAATGAAATGAGTATTCCTCTTTGTATTGAATGTCTGACCTGAAGGTGTTATAACGAAAAATTACATGTCAAACGCAGAACACTCCAAAAATGCCAATTTCCTTATATGCACTGTTTGAGTAATATTTACGGTAGCACAAAGGAACTGACATTCTTTAGTATAACATATCAAAGTATGTTTGCAGTGACTGGCTTCTAGTCCAAATACAATATTGTTTGAAATTTTATTTGTGCGACATTGCAAACGTATTGAAACTGTGTCTCAGGCCTCTTGGCTGTGATACTTCAATCAGCGACTAGATTTGTCTTATTTTAACTGACAATATAAATCCCTTATCTTCCTAATCACCGGAACGACGAAAGTGAGATGGAATTAGGTCATACAAAATAAAATAAAACATCATGAAATCAACGTTTCTACTAATGTAATAAACATATATTCATTCACAGACGTATTTCAATGAGGTTTAGTCAATTACGGCTAATTACGGCAAGTATTTGGAAGTAGCAAAGGTATTTTTCCATTTTATCTTCCCGCCTTTTCTCGACCTAAAGATCTATGTTCTTGCTTCCACTTTGCCAGGATTGGTATCCACATGAGTTTAATTAGATGCGCAAGAGTTTAGAATAAATACTGGCATTTGTCATTTGTTGGGCATATTAAACATCTATAAACAGTGCGTTGAAATTTTATAAGGTGTTGAAACTTATTGAATTTTAGGGACACGTATTTGTGCATCTTAGCTGTTAGTATAATGACGATAATTTTTTGTTTATTTCTTGAAAAGTTAAAACGGTATTGAATGCATTCGTATTACGTATATACTTATGATATAAAATCAGAAATATATTCAACCCTTACTTATACTGTAACCTGGTCCTATAGTAAAACGCCTCAGCTATGTGTTGTTACCAAGAAAAGCCAAATGTTCCAATGCCACTAAATACCAGACACACATAAATTATCATGGTATAGTTTTCATATTCAAATTCATCAATCCAGAAACGCAACATGTCTACATAAATTTTCGTCTGTCTGATAATAAAACATAACGGCATCATTCATAGATACATAATTTGTAACATGTCTAAGACCCCCAAGAGTTCAGATTACCAAAAAAAAACCACTCAACAATTATATAAACTAAAGTTACGTCTTGTCTCTACTGACAACACGTGTACCAAATTGCACTTGAATATCTCGAACGGTATTCTGGTTAAAGCTTAGTGTTTTTTAAATTAAAGTAAATAAAACCTTTCTTAGCGCACGTAGAGTTTAAATCGTAATGTGACCGACAATTATGTCATGACGTGATCTCGTCAACCCCAGCATATCTCTGATATATCAAGCTGTTTCATGCATATTTGCGATGAACGGCAACCCGCCGAAACTGATCGACCGGACGGACGTAATTAATCAAATGCAACACGATGTCATAAAGTAGACGGAAAAGAATCAAACTAATGCGTTGAATAACACGATGTCAGACGAAACTGACATTTATTCTAATCGGAGCGTGCGTATATGATATTTTCCATCCCCGGTTATTGGATAGCCATGATCGGGGCAAAGCAGAAAAAATATTTCCGTAAGACCACTTACGTAAGTTTTGTATGGGTTTTCATGATTGAAATGACATTTTTTATAGTTTATTTTCGCTATGATTCCCACCGTGTCAGGAAAGTGTATATTTTATTCGCATCAACTATGTGCAGACAGTCTTAGATTTTTTTTAAGATTTAAGTAAATGATTTGTGGTCGCTATAACTCGTCGAACGCGGGCTGATGTACAGTTGTTTTTTTATGATAGCTGTTTAGAAATTAAAACTGTAACATATTTGCAGACGTCTAATTACATTATGTTAGTGATAATCAATTCATTATCAAATGTGACGTTTCTATCCCACAAAACTGGGGATATGTGTTGATTTCAGTGTAAAATCGGCATTTATTTCACGAGTGTAATAGAAAAAAACATATTCTCTCGAGTAACGAAGCAGGATGCTGTTTGAGACATGGCCAAAAGTCAAGAGGGGGCAATAATTTGCAATTAGGATCATTTAGAGTTATTTAACAAATTGTGTGATGGCTGTAAAGAATTGTGTGATACATATTAGTCAATTGAATTGGCGTTTGATGAGTAATGACCAGAGATCCTGACTTGCCAAAACCCTTGACCGGACGCAGAAGCCCTTCGAGATGCTGACGCCGAAGCGCGTCGTAACGCTTTCCTTTTTATTCGAAGAGACGAGCTGAAATATCAAAACCTGAGTTCAAAATCTAAACAGCTTCATTTCTGGTCAGACAAACCATAAAAATATCACTTTCTCCACCTTTATGTTAGAAAATTGTTGTTTCCAAAGTGACGCTATGCACTTGACCTATAACGAAACTAGTTTTATGTACTTCAACCTACTTACCTCACAGTGACATCTTTCAAGCGTGGTCGTCTAATAAAATCAAATGGTGTTTCACTCGAGTAAGATATATAATAACACAACTCAGCAAATATTGCACTTAACAAGACATTTCAAGTTTACTGCCAATTGCAATCGGCAACGGTTTAACTAATGTTTATGTGTCAATGAAAAGACAAACACTCTCATTTCCATGAAGTCCAATTTGTCTCGTTTAGGGTCGTTAGGACCATTACTTTGTGCCTTTAAACAGGGTAAATGTTTAAAAGTTTGAATATATTTTTCATCAAAAAAGTATCTTTATAAGTTAATCACTTACTTGTTTGTTAAAATCGGTTGTAATACATGATGACCAATATGAGAAACCCATTGAAGTCAAGTGATTCCCCACCCTGATATAGAACCTTTTCATTTTAATACCTCGATATATATCTTTTTTGATCTGTTCCTTTAAGCCTTTCTCCGGAACAAGCGATGTTAGGACGCCATAATGTAGATTCTCGTTTATTCCGACGTTGAGAATAGATCTATTTCGGTTAATTAGCTTTATACCTGTGGTTAAATATTTATCAAAGAATTTACCTTGAGCAAAATATTTGAAGAGAATGAACCGAGGGTCAAACAATGAGCATTGTGTATTGACCTTGGACTTGAATCAGCATATTCATGCAACGTTTCTGCACGTGACCACCGTGCAAATGTTATAGGCGTAGGTTACGCCACCAATTATCAATAAGTGTGACGTATGTAT
This sequence comes from Mya arenaria, assembly GCF_026914265.1. Taxonomy (NCBI): domain Eukaryota; kingdom Metazoa; phylum Mollusca; class Bivalvia; order Myida; family Myidae; genus Mya; species Mya arenaria. The sequence goes on from NC_069136.1 coordinate 13,692,505, forward strand.
AAAACATAACAAACGGACCAATGGGCCGACGGAAGGCGATTTGATCGTTGATACTGGAAATTGAAACGTCTTTCCAAACGCCTCCAAACGGCTTATTTAGACAATGGCAACGCCATTAACCCGTTATAATAAGGTTTATTTATATGGGTTATATGTGTCATCCTTGATATGACCAGAAAACCTGTGGAAAAATCGGCCACAACCGTGCATTGTCACTTGCTGGTAACAAAGAGCTAAAAATCTAGCATCGATGCGTAAAATTAACGTATTGTTATGATGATAATTGTTTCCTCATACATTCATTGAGTAAATGTGCACACTAGTTGGCGAAATATATAAAGTGCCTTCATGCTGCAATTATATTACATAGGTTTGAAAGGGTGACGAATGATAAACAGAATCACATATAATATCAAAAGGATAACGGCTATGTGTTTTGCCTGCAGTTTGAATGTCTCCACGCACTGTTATGCATTGCATATAAATACAATGATCGGAAAAAGTGATCTCGTGAATGGTGACCTACAATCATTTTAGGCTAAGGCTTAACAAGTTTGAGATATTTTCGCAGTCGATTGATCTGCTGACAGAAACGCGCTTGATTAACTAGCTTTCAGACGTAAAAGTATAGCTATTATTGAGGAAAGTATGACATGTTCACCCCAATTTGTTTGCTGACCTGAAAATGCTTTGAAAAATCAGAGATTAATTACGTTTTGGGAGCAGCAACGACCGAGTATAGTCCAATTAGATCAACGAAGTAGCGCAAATGTCGTCATGAGCGAATACATTTTTGATATTGAAACATGCTAATGAACTATTGAAAGATGTATTTGGCGAAACTTATCTTCGCAAAAAATATTTCTAGGTTTTGCTCTTTAACGATGATATGCGTGCTATCTTACATTTGGTCAATGGAGCCGGAGGCTTGAGTAAGGTTAAGGGCTATTTTGATTAAAAAGGGAAAATGTGCAAGTTGACAGAAATAAAGTTGAGGCAATAATAATAAAATATTTATTTGCATTTGACCTCCAATTATTGTTTCAAAGGTTGAATTGTTTGAATCTGTGGAGAGGAATGATTACCAAAATGTTGTGTAAAAAGTAAATATTGGCTTTGGTATGTTGCCTTATATAGGCCCCAAAATCCATCTAAAGACAGTCTTTCCCTATGGTTATGTGTCTCCTATTATTGCCATTTTGGCCTCAATTCTGAAGTTGACAGTATGGCTACTGGCATTGTCCTTAAATTGTCCGTAATGTACTTTTGGGTTCAATTAGATTTATGCTCATACGTAAACATTAGATAAACAGTTTGACCTGCCGAAATTTTCGCTTCGTTCTACTTAAGTCTTAAATACTTGAACAAAGCTTTTGTATTGTAAGTGAACTAGATTAACGCCATTTTTCGGCAGCCGGATCTAGCCATACGTTAACAGTTTGCAAATTGTGTATGCCTGTGATTTGTGATTTTCAAGTCATGCTTTGCAAGTAAAATATGAACGCGGTGATTGGGAGTTCCTGAAAACGCACCTGACTTTACCAACAAAGCTCTTAGAGTATTAAATATCATGCTTCATTTACATTACCATTATCATACGGCCTTGTAATCGAATTTGGGCCAACATTGTGTCTTCAATATATTCTTCCAAAAGCTTTTCTCAGACCCTTTGACCTTAGTTTGACACCACACGATCAGAATCTGGCTAGTTGTCTACGTAAGATTAAACTTATTTATTTAACAACGAGAATGGAACAAATCATTACGTCAATAATAAATCACTCTTATTCGCACAATGCTTCTCTAGATTGTTTTTTGTGGTATGGAGGGAGTCGGAGTACTCGGTTGAAATTCACGTGACACAAACCTAACCCACATTATAGTGGCCTACATCTGAACCGAAACTATAAGAAATAGAGCTTCTTGTTACGTTTCAATTGTAAAAACATTGACTTTAATAAATATGTCACACCATGTCAAACCATTGTATTATTAGGCATAAAACACTCGGATTTCATATTTCCGGATAACGTCAAATCTTCAAAATATGAAACGTATTTCTTCTCGTCAAGGTTATTATATGCAGTCGCAAATATTGAAAAACTTGCATTGATCTTCGATTTATCTTTATAATACCTAACGAGCAAGTTATGAATACTTCTGTGAAAACTACAGAAACAAGCTCAGTAGCAAAAAAAATAAACATAAACCCAGTTTCATGGCACTGGGTAAACGCCAAAGACAGAACGTGGTATTTTAGTAAAACTGATTAATAATTTATTTAGGCAAACATCCTGACAAAACTAATTGGATTTCGACATTTTGTTTACTGCACCTAGACCAAGATTATTTGTCCAAAACAGTGGCTCACATTATTTGGTAACTTATACAGCGTATGTATACCACGTGCTTAATTGCGTCATAAATGCTACGTCGGAAGGCAATATTTTGAGTCGAATGAAGACTTTAAACAAAGATGATCTCACTATTTCTTCACCATTTTAAATGAAATATAGCGCAGTCTACGTTGCTTCCGGGGCACCGCCTTTGGTCTTTTATCAGAGTTTGATTGAGAATTTAGTTTCTTAAAACACTTCAACAAACCTTTTCACAATAAGACCGATTGACAGAGCACTGTGAACAGATTATTTTGGAAACAGGTTTGTCAAAGTGTTTGATGAAGCTAATCACCTTATCAAACTTCGTCAATAAAACGAAGGAGGGGCTCTTTAAGCGGCATAGACTGCCCTTTGTTTTATTTAAAATGTTGAAGTAAAAGAAAAAATATATTTAATTTAAGTCATTATTTTAAGCAAAATGTTGACATCCGACGTAGCATATATGACGTAATTTATCACGTGGTCTTTTAATATGCTGACCTTTAAATGCATTTATGTTCCTTGAAAACATACATGAGAAACATTACAATTTTTCCATTTAAATATTACGTTCTGCAATAATATATAGTCCTTGTGATACATACAAATAGTTAATTACTGATATTCTACATTAACAAATCTTTCCAAACGTAAGTGTTGCTGATCGCCGACAGTCTGTTTAGAGTACCAGCAATAGATTGAAGTGAATTTTAACTTGTGCATAACAGTTCATTTTCCATTTTTAGTGAACTTTACCCATGAAATGTTCATGTTGAACAATCCATTTAATGCTTTTATGTTGTTTTGTTTGTTACAAAAGGTAACCTCTTTAATTATGTTTGTCGCTAGGAGTAAAAATTTATAATTCAATCACTACTTTTAAAATAAATTGACACAAGACCACACTCTCGCGTAAAATCGTGCCAACGAGAGTGATTAATATAATGTTGTAATAACTTATTCACAATCGTTGTAAAAATATGTTTAGACTAAAATACAATGAAGTTACTTCCCTATGATAAAAACTGAATACCTCACTTTTAAACCAGCAAATTATGTAAAAACACTGATCTTGAAAAAAGAGAGCATATGTTTAAATTAAGATTAATTTTAAAACAAACACAATTGATTAGGGAAATGGCGATCCTATTTTCAACCGTTGTTTGGGCTGAAGTCTCAAACAATTGCTTTCGAACAAAACAGTAAACGAAATCAAATGTTTAAACATGTTAAATCCAATGTTATATCATCTGGGTAATATCTTTTCAAACTGTCTGACTTTGTAATACGAACTCTCCGAAATTATCACTCTACAATAACCTAAAATACCCCACCAAACGTCAAATATTATACGTGTTGAACAAACGAAGTGCGATATGGATTCTGTTTACAAGCTGATCTCTGGCAGTGAAGGTGATTTAATATCCATGTATCATAAACCATGTACAATCCAACAAACTCTTATTCTTTAAAAAATGTTTTTTTTTATTCAATGCAAATCAACAATTGTTTTGTTTACACTTTCGACTTTTCAAATAGTCTTTCAGTATAAAGTGACAAGTGCAATGAAATCATGCCCTGTTCAATTAAAACATCGTGTATAAACTTTTTATAAAATTGGACATTTCTATCAGAACTGAAACTCAATTGCAGATCATACTGCTAATTTTTAATCGTTATGCATACTTATTTAAACGTTAAGAATGTTTTAATTGCAATTAATTCTTGTGTTTAAGCTGTATGAACAAAGACGGGCAAGCGAGCGAATTACGATAGCGCGCTTCATGGAATTTGCTCGCCGGTGCTAATACAACAAGAGCGTAAGAAAGGTGCAATCAATCCTTATATGGCCATGAAAAATGTAGTATCACTATCTCAATCGTAAATGATTTTCATAAAAGTAGCTCAATTGAAGTTTGTCTCCACTCATAACAATTAACGCCTACTCGGAAGATAATACTCAATAAATTTCCCTTTTTCGGCGAAGCTAATAAGATGGGCTTATCTAAGATTGCTGACCCAGAAAATTTTGTAGCGTTTGTGTGTGTGTGCGTGTGTGTGTGTGTGCGTGTGTGTGTGTGCGTGTGTGCGCGTGCGCGTGTGTGTGTAAGCTTATGTAAACTCGCTCTCGGGCCTTGCTCCGATAAGATTGTTGGTCATTTTAGGTTTCTGAGTATAGTACACAGACAGAATGTAACCATGGTTAGAGCTACCCTGATTCTTTAACGTACACCAGTCACACTGTCAAATGTTGTTATTAAAATAAAATGTTTATAGGGCGAATACATTATTACGTACATGGATCACACATTTCCGGAAACTTGAAAATCATCTTCCTAGCTTGCTGGAGATTGTTATTTCATTTGTAAACTCCAATAAGATAAATATGGTGCACCAGGGTCCCTGTTTCCAAACAGTCTCAAGTTTGAGTTCAGACTCAAGACTCGAAACTACAAATCTTCATTTCATAATTTTCCTTCTTGTTTTGCATTGATAGCGACCTTTGTTGTAATATACTAATATCTGAATGTTTTGCTATTATTTGCACACATTACTGTTAAATAAAACGAATAAAATGGTGTTTGTTTCTTCGTAAAACTGCTTGTCTGAGTCAAAAGTCGGACTTAGGATTGTTCGTAATTATGGATTCAGGTCTAACCTGAATTCCCATCTTCTTTGAATTTACAAATACATTCACAAAGTAGAATCTCATTTTTTTCTAGATTTTATATAAAACATAATTAAAGACAGAAACAACATTTTCAAGATTTTGTTTCTCTTTTTTCGTTTTTAAACAACTTGGTTTATCTTGTTTTATCAACGAATCCTTACTTACATATAACATTTATCTTTGCTTAATTGCAAATTATTATTATTATTATTATTTACCAGACTTCTCAAGCACTTTTTTCATGTACATTAACACCTTCAAAAGTACTGTACAGAATTACTAGAATGTTACAATATTTAAAAAGATAAAAATAAAAATATTTAAGCAAATGAATTGTCTAATGTCTCTTATTCGTCCATTTATGTAGCATTCATTGCGCATTTGACGAAACAATAAACGAGTTTTGTGTTGTGTGCAGTATACTAGTTGATAGCCATTCGGAACACATCCGCCAGTCTGCTAAATCTTGCAGGTTACGAATGTAAAAATGTAAGAGTACCTAATGTTAATTTCTGCATTTGTTTTTTCTATTCACCATACCGCAACATCATATGAGTTTTGTTCGTGGTCATCAAGCCGGCAAGTGGGTTTCTCAACTGTTTTTATTGAACATACCGCAAACATCATATGAGATTTATACGTGGTCATCAAGCCGGCAAGTGGGTTTTTCAACTGTTTCTATTCACCATACCGCAAACATCATATGAGATTTGCTCGTGGTCACCAAGCCGGCCAAGTGGGTGTGTACGAGTTCTCCATCATAGACTCTCGCACAACAGGGTCACAACGATCGAAACGCAGCAAAAGATTTCATAATCTTCAAGTTCCATTGACGCCGATTATTTCTTAAAAACAAGGACTACCTGAATGATTTATAATTAAAATGTAAACCCTGTTTGACGGCACAAGGTAAGCCATGTTTATGCCATATCAGTACATTGACTAATGATCTTCTTTATCTGGTTTAAGCCTTACGGTTGTTTATTTAAGAATGAAACATGGATAAACTTGATCTTATTTGTATTGTTTATATTTTTACCGCATAAGATGTACTCCTGCACGAGGTTGCGTAACTTTATTAAATACAAAGTTGTTACGTTAAACCGTTTCTATTTTACTGATAATTAAGTAACGTTACTTTCTTCGATTGTTGTTTAAAGTTTAGAACACGAGTGGAACTTTCATCCTATATATTTAAAAACAACTCGTGTACCATCTTATTAACATGTTTAAGCTATACTCCAGTTTTAAGCTTTGTCTTATAGTTGATTAATTACTGTTGTCAATATACAGCGATTGTTTTATAAATTGTCTAACAAAATAAATTTACTGACTTGAGTATAAAAGAAAACAATAATAACTACCGAACAAGCCGAATAGTCCATCAATATATCAACGAATATATCAAAAGGCAAAAGACACCGAACGAAAAGTAAAACAGTAAAAACTACAAGGACAAGCCGAATCGGCCAATTATCAAAAGGCAATAGCCGGAATGACACCGAACGAGAAAAATAAACGTACAAACACCACGAACAGACCACACACACATCGGAAAAGCTTTATTGATAAACTGTGAGTGGGTAAACTTAACCCAACATTGATCGATGATCACAAATTCAATGACATATTAAAAACTCATCAAAGTCAATATCAATTTAAAACAATGAAATAAAGTAAAACTAATCAATACACTGATTTTAAGTAATACACGATCGGATACAAACATAACATGCAAACTACTGAATTAAGCGAGTGCAAGAGTTATCTCTTTTAATTCTTAAGTCGTAATAAAATGGCTGTACAGTTTCCGATTAGTACATCAAAACTTACTAAAATGTGTCTGCCTAAAAAAACATCCGTGTTGTAGTGTTTTGTTTTATATGTAAGACATATAACATATCGGGCGGTTTTTTATGGTCAACGATGCAAAAATGCAACTGCATTTATTTTATTACATATGGAAATTGGCCGTATGCTCCTACAAGATGGTTTCCATTGCTTTTTCGATGTAATGTTTATAAAAAACGAAAATAGATCTCTCAGAAGCATGATGTATTCGTATAAATTCAGGTAAATATTTCACAGTTATGAAATTATCCTCAGCGTCATTGCATTCTGCCAAGTGTCAACAATCATCATAAATGGTATACAATCAATGTCAAGGTCATTAATCCCATTCCCTCACTCCACGTATTTATTCCTTATGTCATACACTAGAATCCTATTTCCGAAATCCATTCCAACAAACAAGCGGTTTGTTTTTGCACAAAAAGCTAACGATCTAGGCTGGCGAAGGTCATTATTCGCATCTAAAAGAGGTATTAACTTCTCATCGCCTTTAACCAGCTGACACACAGTATTACTGTTGTACCCGCATACATAAACTACTCCGCCGGAATCTATTGTTATTCCTCGTACACCGTTCACTTTGGAACCCTTTCTGTCACACTTAAAGTGGACTGTGTTCTCTCTTGACAGACTGGTAATTTTAATCATCTCAGAGTCACTAACGTACAAGGAGTCCTTGTCGATACTCAAAGCCATGTAAAATGGTCTACTATACAGTGGTGATCCTGATTTATTAGTGCATATAGTTCTCATAACATCACCGGATAAATTCAGTACGGCAATATTGCTGCGACCTTCATTGTATGAGACAAAGAGCATTCCTTTCGCATATAGCAGGCCACTGCAAGATTTCAGTAAGATGAGATTCCTGTCTTTCGTGAGATGTCCATCTTCAGATATGGATATAATTGCGACAGTGGAAATGGCGGGTAGTGCAACAGCTAATTGATCAGCTTTAATCCTTGTAATGCCAAGAGGACAAGTCCGCATAACAAGTGATGAAACTATGTTGTCTTTAGTGACATTAATAAGCTTAACCTTGCAGTTGTAGCTATCAGACACTGCAAGCATATCTGATGACAACAATGTCATATCTGCGATATCACATTTTTTTAATTCGGACTCCGTTCTCACATTCAAAGACGTCGCGTAGTTTGCTTTTCTCGGACAGTTGACGTCCCTGAATTCGATATTTCCAACGTTAACGTTCTTGAAGTCAGCCTCCAGACATGGAATGACGCAGTACCTAGTTAAACAATAAGAAAACAATGCATTAATTTGACCGTTAACAAAGGTAAGCTCTTTTTTGTAAGTCTAATGTAATTTATGTGTTTTATTACTGACGCATGGGCATGCATAATATATAAATATAAGTATATAACAACAAGAACATTGTTATATGCCCACATGTTAAATTAAACATGAACTTAACCTTGACGTACACTAGTGTTAAAAAATATAGAATGCGGATTCCAATACGTAAAAGAAGGTACCGTGTTATTTTCTTAGACTCTTGCAACATGTCCATCTCCACTCTGCCTACTTCCATCCTCTTTAGGGTTCTCTTTGCCTCGATAAACCTTTTAACAAAATTGTGTGCATCAGTACTGTCTGCTTGACAAATTCTCTGACCTTCTAGCATTTCCCTCAGTCTGTGATGTTTTGAATTTGCTTTCGAAATTCTTTCGATGTCTCCCATCTCAATATCTTGAACGATTTCAGCCAGCATATTCTTCTTGTCCTCGAAATACTTAATGATCATGTCTATACTATTTTCCAATTCTTCCTTCGCACTACAAGCATAGAATTTAACCAAATTTGTACTGTCATCAGTTTCACTTTTCAAGTCAGCTAGTTCATTTACCATCTGAGTAATGTCTTTGTTAATTTGATCAACCTCAATACCATGTTCTTTACTATTTACAACGTCAGGTATGTACTGAACATTTGAGCACGCTCTATGCTGTGCTGTTACACACGTTGAGCACAAGACTTCCTCACAGTCTTTACAAAAATATTTTATAAATTCATAAGAATGATTGCCGCACCTCTCAGAAAAGGAAGGTTCAACGGAAGACTCTAAAGGCCCTGTTGGTTTAGGAATATTTCCAGTAGGGCTTTCTTGATCACCGACGATGTTCATGATCGTATGATCCTTTGATATAGTAAATTTCGTATGGATTTCACAACATGATGCGCAGTAATTTTCTTGGCAATCTTGGCAAGATCGCTTTGCGGGAACTTCTTTTCCGATGTTCTTACACGAATAACAAAACACTTTATAATCCTCATCAGAACCGAAATCTAGACTTTCTTGCTTCATGTTCATGTTTTTTGTTTTACTTTTAAACATTTTCTTTACAATTTACTGACTGGTAATATTATTCATCTCATCATTTCATATATTGAATTTTATGAAAACATTGTCCACGCAAATTGTAAATACATGAATGAAAACTTAAAACGATCTGGATAAAGCGATACCTAGTTTCGGTTGAGGATTACATTGTTAAGAAAGTGAAGCGTCTCCGGAAATGGGCAATGACATATTTAATGTTATACACTACTAATTAATTTCCCTTTACATTTCAGTGTAAAAAGAAACACTTCAAATCCAGAAATGATTTACCTCCGAGATATTCATGAACTGTGTCTCTCTGATACCAGATATAGGATTGTACTCAAAGTATAACAACTAGAAATTAAAAGCATTACTCAGACTTAAATAAAATATCAGTCTGTGGTAGCATTCTCAATTGTCTCAAATATCAACACTGCATTCTCGACAAAGTCCGGGGTCTTAGCATTTAGTTATAACGTATCTTTCAAGCGTTACTTGCGAAATTCTGAATACAGACAGATAAGAAAACAGACCAAACCTGACAATTATTCAAGCTATATTATTGACAATTATGGTATTTGCTCTGTATGTATGTTTTGTCATTTGCAAAAACTTCACTTGAATATCTTGAACGGTTATTGGGTTATGTTCAAGGTCTTTGCACGACGCCGAAAACTATCACAGTACATTGACATCTTTCTTGGAAAGACATATGAACATATAAGTGGTTTGCCAATTTGTACTGAACTATTACGATTACACATAACATGTTAGTGCAAATAAATAGAATATGGTATGAAACATGACGAAAACAAACATTCACGGGGAGTCACTTGTATATAATACATTAAGATTGTACGTAATTTAGAATAAAGCTTGAGTGATTGTTCTTAAAATCAATTCCAAATGCCATTTGATATAGTTAAAGTAGGAAGTTAAATAGTTATTGTAGTTACTTACTTTTAAGAGGTGCCCCGGAGATGGGAACGATTTTAAAAGGACCCGTTAAGTAGTTTATGTTGCTCGGCGTCCTCGAGTCGTATATCGGGCCCTTGTTGAAACACTTAATGTTATGGTTTAATTATACACATGCTATTATATAAAGTAACAACATAACATTGAAGCAAATTCTTTACTTGTAACTCTAAAGTGTTAACGTATCTGTGCCCTCCCCGTGCAGGGATGCAATCGGAAAACCGCGGCCATCGTCCGTCAAAAACAACCTCGGATGTATATGGGTGGTTTACAATGTCAGAATTCTATATATACAACTACGCTACAAGTAGATCCTGCAATAATTTCAATTCAGCAGTGAAACTTAAGGACATTACAATAAGAATTACTAATGATTGATGCAAAAATACACACTTCATTGGGAATTAATTTGAATTAAGTTTTGAACATTATACAATTAAATACTTACCATTAACAAACTATTTTAATATTGCACCGACATTCGTTATCGAGTCACAACGAAATATCCCTTCTTTGCTATATGTAAAAGAACTTCTGTTAACCAGTAGATTTCCAGTAAGGATCTTAGGTTAACTCTATTTTTCTATTAATATGAACGTTTGTGAGTTCTTCCAACTACTTGACAATCCAGGCCCCAATTTCTCGAAACTTCTTAGGTACCTTAAAACAGGATTAAGCTAAGCTAACTTTTTTTGGTTTTCAATAATTTGCGCAATATTTACTTCCTTAAGATTTATACAAAGATAGGAAATACCTTTATAAATATCACAATAAACCACGTTTTATTGATTAAAATTCAATTTAAGTATGTATGTTGGTTATTTGAATAAAGCCACATAAGCCTGTTAAGCTTACGAATTTTCGAAACGATTGGCCAGGCTTGTGTCTCCAAAACATGCTACGATCACTCATCTAGTTTTAATAACTTGATTTTAACTCGTCCGAGCGGCGATCGAACTCATATTTGTAATTTTCCTCTGGAGTTTCTTGTCCTCTGATCATTGAAATGATAACTTAAATGTTTGTATTTGAAAACAATAATTGACTAAAACGTAAAATCATCAACGTTATTACGAACGTTTTATTTTTGTAACAACTTACTTTTCCATTAAGTGTGAAACATTTCAAATAATTGTTATTGGTTAAAATCTGAAATCACTATTTAAACAAAAATAAACTTAGTTTAAATAAGTTAACCATTTATACTTACATGGCTAGTCTTTCCTACATTTCCTCCTGTCAACATACATATTTAACTACAAGTTCACATAACTTGCAAAACTATATGGATTTATGTTAACCAAGTCTTTATTCATTGTCTACCCTTGTATAATAAACTGCTGCATTTCAAACTCCTTTATCTTATGACCCATCATCATTACTGCACCAAACAGTTACAAAGAGTTACAAACCACGAAACATCACTTCGACCCTGTCTGTAGTAAAATACAAAATGTATATCCTAGCAACGATTCTGACAGCAGCCAGTTTACATATATATATATATATATATATATATATATATATATATATATATATATATATATATATATATATATATATATATATATTAACTAAAAGGCCCAAAATCCCGGGTATTGGCTTCCGTTACTAGTGTCATCATAGCACCAATTTACAAACGAAATGATTGATAAGAGATCCACTCAGGCGTACTAGATGGCCACATGTGTATTATAAGACCTCTGATTTTGATAGTTAACACGTTAGTTCTTGGACACTCCTGCCCCGATGACTCGTAGACATCAATGGAAGTCACATGGGCGAATTGTATATACGTAAATAAAATGTATATGAGTAACTTGTTACAGAACTTTCACAGGCTAACAACACCTTAATGGAAGTAAGGTCCCTTAAATATTTCTGTAGATCTGACACAGAGATAATTGCATATAGAAAGTTGACATAAGATGTTGCCCTAATACGTATCCCTTAACATCCCCACATACTACACATAAATACCTGTCTCGTGTACACTGTAAATGGGTATTTGTGAAAATCATTAAATAAAACAAAAGTACACACTCCATTGCATCTTAACTTTTCAAATGTCAACAAAAAGTCTTACATTGTCTGGGACACCGCGACAACCTGAAAAAAACTATTTTTTTGGCTTGGTGACCAACAGCCCAACTTATATGTGCTCAAGCCCGGAGAAGAATCCGCTTCACACCAAGGCGACCCTTCTTATTTTACTTTTCGTCTATTATAAATCCTTTTATTTTCTGCACATAAAACCCTTTCGACTGATACCAAAAGAAAGAGTTATTTGGAATAAAAAAATATCTTATATTTTATAAAAATGTTTTATCAATGACCTTTATTAACTTTTCGATAATCAAAGATCACAATATCATATTTACAGAACTATTTATTAAAGATTTTTTTATCCCTTTATTTCATTAAATATTTTCGTTGTACGGCTATGGTGTACTTATAAGCTTAGGAATAGGTGGCACATCTAAACGTTATATATCAAGAGTTGGAGAAATTAATCAAAACGCCAGACGTTGTCTCAAAGCAGACGGATAAACAATCAAATTAATGGGTTAATTAGCACCATACCAGACCAAACTGACGCCAATCCCATTCGGACTCAAGATACCGTATACTTTGATACTTTAACCTGCAATTTTAGTTGGTTGAATAATACAGAGCAAAGTCATTTCATCTTCCATATATTTCTTCGAGCATTCAATCCATATCCCCGACGTTTTTCGAATTTCAGCTATTCTTGCCAGAAATTTAATTCCGAAACTAAGAATACTCCGTTATGAAACCATTTATATTTTTCTAAGTATGTTCGAAATCATATAATCGATTGTTAATTTAAATGATTGTAAACTGATATTACAAATATATATGTTTTGACTGTTATATGTTATTATATCGTATTATATATATAAGTAATCAATGTCATTGCATCAAAATGTACTTTATCTACACACTATGTTTTGACATAGTCCACGTTATTATCCATGCTCACTTATTTGCACAAGTAGTTTTCATGTATGTATTGTGAAATGTTTGCATGGGCTGGTGGCCTTCTAGCGAATAAACATTTTGAATGTTTGTTTGTTTGTTTGATATATGTCCTGCTAGTGACATGACAGCAAATAAACTTTGTCATACTTAACTCATGAAAGCTTTACATTTGATAATTTGTCCGATACTGATTGTATTTTTACATTTGGAACATCTAGAACACGCTAAACGAAAGAGCGCCACAATAGAATGACAGAAAGGGTCGATTCAAATAAAATCATATATTTATAAACAAAGTATTTTCTTTTCTTAATTTCAACTGAAATCTGAAGGGAAATGGGTGATTTTCCTTCTCCGTCTCTAGATGAAAAGATATTTGGCCAAGCTAGAAAGCATTTAACCACCACAGATAAGAAGGTCGAAAAAAATAACCAATAAAGATAAAACAAGTACCCGTATGTAACTCGATTAGCCTCGTATCCCTACGCTCGGGTCTGGGTGAACTTATCTTAAATTCCCGGCCATGGAATATACTTACAATCTTGCAACAGGCAAATATACATAAGTACCTGTGTGTAAAACATATTTTGTTGAACTGAGTTCGGAGAAAATTAATCGGTACACCTCGTTTTAGGAGAAAACCTACTCTCGGATAGGTTTAAGGTTTACATTTTCGGCCATCGAAGATGATTCTTAAACTTTTGTTAAGTCAAATCAGCGCATTGGCAATAATGTGATCGTTGTAATATTTACAAACTCTTCGCCTTCTCATTGAATCCTTTCATACAGTAAAATTGGGCTCATCAGGCAACAATTGTTACATTATTGTATGTCAGAAAGTTTGAACAACGACGTCATTTGGCTGTTGTCATTTGAAATACATGAGATAATTCTGATAGCTAATTTGGCAAACTACGCAACATCAATTTTTCCATTTGACTCTAAAACGGATCCTGCTTATATATGTTCGGCATTTTTCTGATACCTAATTGTAAAACTGCGCTACTGCCTCGAATCCCTACCGAGTATGTGTTTTATGGAACGGAATCCATTTCTTGACTGCTATTTTCTAAATGTATGGCAACAAATATTCTGTAGATGTGGCAAGTACATGTCGCTATTGTCGTAATTGTTTCCTGAACAGACTGTGCAGACACTATCATGCTATCATTTGAATCGTGATTGCCTCGTAGAACAATTTCAAGTACAATGTATAACAAAGCACATTGCAGGTTTGATATTATTTTGCTATTAAATAGTCTGGGTGTCTTATCAATATCATATTTAGGTGAATAAGTTCAAATAACCAGAACAAAAGACACTATAAACAAGAATTACGTGTAAAATTAAAAACAAATGGGTGTTCTATGGATAATATGGCCACAACTTATGAAATAGAGAAGAACAGGCTAGAGTCATGGGTGGGAAAATTAGTCTGGCATTACGTGAATTTCCTCAGTCGAGAATGATGCTTGATTCGCTCCCTAAGGTCCTAAAGAAAAATATATATATTTCAACGTTATCCTTGCAAAGGTTTTATTTTGACGTGTTGACATACACTAAGCAAAAAATAAATCCTGACTTATCATCCTAGTTAACAACTTCTTTTTATAGCCCTTCGAATTGACAGGCGACGTTATTTAAGGAATTCTCTCAACATGGGAAACATTTCTGATCGTAATCTGGACGTGATCCTTGTAGCAATCATTGACAAGAGCAATAAAATCCAGCGAATCGCTATCGTTTATTTTCGAAAATCAACGATGACAGCATTTCAAATCGAGATCACCTGTCGCGTTCTATGCCGTTGCAAAATACATTTTGTCTTTAATGATTAGCGAAGAAATAACAAGGCCCATAAATAAGTATTAAAGTTATGAAACTATTGTTACATGAAAGAGATAAAACCCTGGACACTTTTTTTCTACTGAACGAGCAAAACGAATATGCTTTAGCAGTGTTTTGATGTAAGTGTCATAACATTGATTGACATAATTATACAAAATTGTGATTAGAAGGCGGAATATCATGTGTTATAGTGCAATTCACTTATAACTGTTGTCTATATGTATTTCAACATCATTTTGTCAATGAAATTCATAATTGCCGCCTTGTGACATCTATTTCCTAAACAGACTGTACTGACACCTTTTCAAGATATACTCCCCGACCATGCTGTACTTGATTACTCAATAAAACATTTAAAATGCCGAGCTCTTTAGCGGTCTGCAAAGCAGGCTACGGGTTCACATTTTTACAAACGAAAATAAATGGAATCTAGTTATTAACATATGTATCAAACAGAGTTGTCCTTTGCAAAAAGATAAACGCAGCAGCACAAATGAACCTCAACAAAGGTTTCTAATTCTCGTCCCGTGTTGAGGAATAATTATGATGTTTGTTGTCAAATTAAATTAGGCATTAATGTTTATTTTTAAACGCACAACTTTTAAATGGCTGGTGAGTACTAAAATATTAAAAGAATAAACAAGTTTCTAATTAGGTAGAAATACTGTGTTTTCTGCACCTTTCTTTCGAATTAAACTCGGTATTCGTCATAATTACCATTGATTTCGATATTTTTGAACCCTTTCGTTCAATTAAAACAATTATATTATTATATATCTTACTTGGAATTAAGAGTGCATCTTTAAGAACTGCGATGCATCGGAAGAAGAAGGATTCACCATAAACGACCATAAATAATCGAAACTTTATATAATTGTTGCCATAATTAGGTTCAGTTACAAATTTAAAACTCCCTGCAGGGGTAAAACTCCAATAACTTGGCATGCTGAGAAATAACGTCATGCATGTTAAAATTAGTGCTGAAAAAAATCGATTCAATACGAAAAGAAGAATGTTCTGTTTGTGACTTGAATTTGTATATTTGAAAAACAAAACAAAACTTAAACATGTTTTGCGTTCGAATAAGCAACTGCTGTCTTCCTAAAATAACGCCATTATTAAATGCATTTTCTTTTTAATGTGAATCGTATTGCAGCCATTCGGCGGCATAACGAATTTGCATCAAAATTAATTATATTACATTATATTGATGTCTGTGTCTTCTTAGTTGCTATTTCATTAATATTGTTTAGAATGCAACTTGTCCGAGAGCCTTAATTAGCTCAGAGGTGTTGTTAACCGATTAATTTAGGATTTCTTTGTTAAACTAGAAAGGACACTCCTTGTTGCGGAATAACCTGACGTGTGCGAAATACAGGTTACATTTGTTACCAGTTTGGTGCTTTACTTGAACTTTGGGCATCATTCAAAACCATTTTATGGCTAGATAGGTTTCGTGAATAAATATGACAAACACGTATAACAAAAGTATCTACAACACTGTCTAGTTTATATGTATAAGAAATTAGTAAACAAACCCCTAAAATGATACTACAATTTTACTGGGTCACCTTGCATTACAAGTTAACATTGGCGTCAAATGAGTGATTACACGAAATGTTTTGTTTTTATTCGATACCTTAACTGCATGTGTACATTTGAAATTTGCGTATTTGCGCCTTGATATAATTGATATACAACCCCAAAAATAATGTTGATCTTACATACGTCTGCAATGGTCTCCGACGTAAATATTGTGGGTTTCTGCAGTTTACTATTGTAAACGCTGAAAGTGTTGAGTTTCTATAGGAAGACAAGCGTAAATTTCCTTTTTGTTTGACTCACGCAATAAAAATCGGATCCAAAAAATATTACGAGTGGCCCACAACTGTAACCGATCAGTGTCTGTCATCACCTTATAAAGGTCATGTTAATTGCTGAAAGTTTAAGTCAATCACCTGGTTTCATAACATTACCTGATAAACGTACGTAAACTAGGATAAATGAACATTGTGTATTGCTAGCAAAGAGTTGATTAAATGAATGACTATTTGTAGACGTAAAATAAGGCAAGGGATTTAATAGCACATTGTCATTTTCTGTGTTATCATATATAATGTTATCTATTCTCCTCGGGTCCTCCCCAAGGTTTTTTAAAGATTTGTCGACTTGCTTTCAAATTCACATTAACGTTTTATTTTTTTATTTTATAAACGTATGTAAATCAAGTTGTCTTTCAATTCGCCATTTTTGTAACCGCTTGACACCGTGCGTCCATCTTTGTAACCCCGGTGCATAATTAATGACCATGTCGTCACAAAAAGTGAACCTGACAATTTAATTGATTGATTGATGGATCGATCGATCGATTGAATGATTGATTGATTGATTGTGTCGCGGGGTCAATTTGCCCTGCTCTATATGTTTGTGTTAGTGTCATATGTCTACATATATGTTTATCCAGTACACGTACTTTCCAAGTCCATCTTTCTTGTGATAATCCATTTTCCTATTCTTCCATTCCTTTCAGTCATTCCTATCATTCACTAATTCATATACTAATTTTACTTTCATTTTCGCTTTCACTTTATTTATTAAAGTAGTTCGCCTCGTGCACAGCTGGTGGCGGTATTTTCCTCGTGCACAGCGCACTCATAATTTGTCGATGAAGACGTAAACATCGTTGGATAAATTTGGAAACTTTATTGTTTCATTTCTTTATAAAAGTGTATTTGGATAATTCCAGGTATGATTTATTACTATAATATACATGTTGGCATTGTGTGAATTTGTCTTTTGTGTAATTTGATGTATTGGCACTCATATTTTGTCGATGAAGACGTAAACATCGTTGGATAAATTTGGAAACTTTTATTGTTTCATTTCTTTATAAAAGTGTATTTGGATAATTCCAGTCGCCCTGAGAGACGAACCATTTTCATTCGCGACATTGGTGGCCGGTGTAGCTTTTGGGTTTCGGCTTTGGGTCATAATCCAGCTCATTCTGCACGGTTTGGTCGTTTCGTCGAGCGCGGTCACATGACTACACACGTGATCAAGCATATGGCGAGCACATGTTATCGGTATTCCGGGACGAGACCGGGAACCAGTGGTCAACAGTGAATGGTTGTAAACATCCGGTTTTAAATTGACAGACGATTTTGCTGACATTTCGTCTTATTTATATTTCATTTGACACTTATATAATAAGTGCGTGGTTGTGTTTGATATTATATACGTGTCTTGTGAGAATATTGACACTATTTAGTGCATTATTTCATTGGAAGTGAAACTTTAGACTATTTAAATAGCAGTGTCCTTGATTTGACAGCTGATTTAATCAACATAAGCATTTCATCGGTGACATTCTACATTGATCAACATTACACATTGGGACTTCAGACTTCATACTACATGGACAATTTATTTAGTGTTTTGAATATTTAATTAATTAATTTTGATATTTTGATTGATTGCTTTATGAATTTATTTTTCAATTGTTTAAATTTTTGATGTAATGTTTCAGATAGTATTTTGAGTGAACATACCTGGGCACAGCACAGCATGCAGCTCTTACACATCCTGTTGCAGTTGTAGCATAACAAAGGTGTTGGTGAGCAATTAACATCGCATTTCAATCATTTACTTAACAACTTATTGATAATATAAAGGCATTTGATTGACTTGAATAAATCCATTCTTCTCTTTCTTTCTACAAGTCCCTTGTGTCTGTTTTTCACTTTGTCTTTGAGTCCACCGGTATATTATACCCCTATTATACCCCTGTGTTATTTATATATTTTTTTAAAAAAGAAAAGAAAAAAAGCATAAATCTGGGTCAGATTTACTAGGTTCTTTTTGTCTTACTTCATACAAATAGACACATAGTTGTTTAGCTTTTAGCAAAGATTAGTGTTTACACTGTGTACGTAGAGGAGAGATTGCAGTTGAACATAGTAGTAGTAATGTATGTAGTATCTAGGTCTCTTTAGTAATCATTTTTATTGCAATATTTTTCTAGTTTCTGAATACTGATCTTTTATTTTGAAAATACAAGAACAGTATTATTTTGAGAGCGCTCTCATAGAAGGTATTATGAAGGTTTTGAAGTTAATTAAATGAAATAAATTTTCATTTAATGAATTCAATTTACAGTATAATTTAAGTTTGCAAATCTGGTTATTTAATTATACAGTATACTGCACACACTTGGTCATCTTCATAGTGATACATATATTCATTGACATAATAGTTTTACAGATTTATTTAGTGATAATCATTGTCAAACCATTTGATGATATCAATAAATAACAAAGTGTTGATTTTAAACACTTAAAATTCTCAATTCAATATAATTACAATTATTTAAATTCATTCAAACTCATAGTCATATATGTACCCAGTTTGAATAGATTCCAATTTTCTTGTTCATACAACTTAAACATTTGGAAATATTCACTCAGTTGTTCATAAAATGGACACTACTGGTGAAATCACTGGGATCAAAGATGAGGAGCTGAATTATTTTGCAGAGCAGCTACGAAAATCAGGGAGATACAGAGTATTTGAAACTTCTAGCACTCCTCGTTTTGATGCAGACACAACTCGTGTCCTTACGCCAACTCCTGAGAAAGTTGTGCGTCAGTTGCGACAGTTTGATTTTGATACAGAGTCAGGTAGAGGAGCTCGCCAGAAACTTCTTTCTTTTTCTCCTAACAACCCATTTCTGGATGACAAGCCTAAACCAGTGGTTGCTGCTATTCAGTCTTCATTTCAACCAACAGTTACTCGCTCAGATCCTGTTTTTGATCCTTTTGATTCACTGAAGTTTACGAACGATCGCAAAGATAGCGCATTCAAGGTTCCAAAACTTGTTGAGTTTTCTGGTGAGAAACCAGATGAATTTGACCTTTGGCTTTATGACCTTAAGTGTTTGTTGCGTAGTCAGGTTTATTCTACACCAATTATTCTTGAAGCCATTCGAAAGAGTCTTAAGGGTAGGGCTCGTCTGGTACTTTTACGTGTTGGCGAGTCAGCCACTGTAGAAGATTTTGTTGATGAACTGGAGGCTGTCTATGGTAATATTCACTCCAGTGAGAAACTCAAAGAGAAGTTTTATAATTCAAGGCAGGGAGCTGGTGAGTCGGTTGCTGATTATAGTCTTCGATTAGAGCAGATCTTGTCTAACATCACCCTTGATTCAGCAACTAAAGATGAAATGCTGCGAACAGATTGTGGGCTGGGTTACGTAACTCTGAGCTACACAACATGTCTCGATATAAATACGAGACTGCTCTTGGTTTTAACAAATTCCACAAAGAGCTACGTCAGATGGAGTTGGACATGCAGCCAAAGCAACAGATTGTTCAGCCTGCTGTCCATAGCAAATGAATGTAGTCGAGAGCAGATTGTTGCAGCAGATGCAAGATATGACTGCACAGTTCAAGTTTTTAAACACTAGGGTGTCTAATATAGAGAAAGACTTGAGTGTCATCAAGAAGGGACAGAATCAGCCCAATACAAACAGAAATGCCCCAGCTTCTCCTGTCAAGGAGAATAAGCCTGCGGTGGGTTTAAACAGGAACGGACCTTCATCGAAAGGGAGCCGATAGGAGGTCCGGTACCCATTCACACAGCGCCCTTGATTGGTAGACCGAATGAGACGACTGTTCTTTTGAATGGCACATCCTGTTCTGCCTTGGTTGACACGGGTTCAATGGTTACTACTCTAAGCCAACGTTTTTATAGCTCTCTTTACCCTAGGCCTACACTTTATAGTCGAAAAGATTTTGAACTTGATATTTCTGGTGCAAATGATGCGAAGGTTCCATATTGTGGATACTGTTTGATGACATTTCCGTCGCTGGATATTGTTCCTGTTTCTGTACCGGTACTGATCATACCTGACACAGCTTATTCATCCAGTGTTCCTATGCTGGTAGGCACCAATGTTATCAACTATGTCAAGTCATCTTCACAATTACAGCATGTGCCTCCTGTATGGCAAGATGTATTGTCTTCCTTGACAACAGTTACCACACTTTCTGTGAAGGCATTTTCAAAGAAACCGATCATAATTCGGCCGAATGAGACTAAGACAGTTTCCGGTTTGGTCAGAGGAGTGGGAGATTTTACTGATGGCATGACGGACACTGACGAGCGGTCACAAGGATTGAGTGTTAGCCCCAGAGTTGTTCGGGTTAATCCAAACACGTCGTTCAGTAAGATTCCTCTTAGAATTTGCAATCTCTCTGTTAAGACTTTATCTATCATTCCCAAGTCTGTCATTTGCTCTTTTCATGAGGTCGATGTTGTTAGGAAGGTTGATCCCTCGGAGGGTTCCATTCCCAAAACACGTAACGCTGATAAGACTCTTGAAGAGCTAGGCATTTGTGTCCCCAGCGGTACATTGACACATGGTGAGCAGGAACAGGCCAGCACTTTTTTTTCTCGGCGGAAACACTTGTTTTCAACAGACATTACTGACTTGGGTTGTACTTCTTTGGTACAGTATAAGATTAACCTTACAGATTCTACTCCATTCAAAGAGCCATATAGACGGATTCCACCTGGGATGTTTGAAGAGGTGAGGGAGCATTTGCGTGAGATGTTAGATGCAGGAGCTATTCGAGAATCTAAATTTCCTTTTTCTTCCAATGTGGTTCTCGTTAGAAAGAAGGATAAGTCTTTGCGTTTCTGTATTGACTTCCGGCGCCTTAATAGTAAAACTATCAAGGATGCTTAGGCTCTTCCTCGTATTGATGAGACAATTGACGCTCTCGCTGGCTCCAAGTATTTCAGTAAGCTTGACTTACGTTCCGGCTATTGACAGGTTGCCATGAAAGGGGCTGATAAGCCCAAGACTGCTTTTTCTGTGGGGCCTCTCGGCCTCTTTGAGTGTAACAGGATGGCCTTTGGTTTAACCAACGCACCAGCCACATTTCAGCGGCTCATGGAACGTAGCATGGGAGAACTGCTTTTGAAGGAGTGTCTCATCTACTTAGATGATATAATCATATTTAGTGATTCTCTTGATAGTCATTTAAGACGTCTTGAATCTGTCTTTCAGCGCTTGGAGTCTGCTGGATTGAAACTGAAAGGGAGTAAGTGCGAGTTCTTTCAGCGAGAGGTTAGGTACTTAGGTCATGTTGTGAGTGAGGATGGGGTGCAGACAGATCCTGAGAAGATTG
Source organism: Mya arenaria (assembly GCF_026914265.1). Lineage (NCBI taxonomy): Eukaryota > Metazoa > Mollusca > Bivalvia > Myida > Myidae > Mya > Mya arenaria. Next base: position 13,714,762 of record NC_069136.1, read on the forward strand.
AAGTATTGAGGAGGTGGAAGGTGCCCTCTAATCTGAAGGAGTTGAGGAGTTTTCTCGGGTTTGCGAGAGTTTGCGGGGTATTACAGGCGGTTCACTCCCCAATTTGCCCATCTCGCCAAACCACTCAACGATTTGCTTGTTGGGGACAAGAAGGAGAAGAAGAAAAGCAGAGAACGTCAGCCTTTGGAGTGGGGTGAAATCCATCAGAAGGCATTTGAGATCATTATCGATCGTTTGTGTTCGGCTCCTGTTCTTACATATGCAGACTTCTCTAAGCCATTTATTCTCAACATTGATGCAAGCAGTGTTGGTTTTGGAGCTTTTCTATATCAGAAATTTGACGGGGTTGAAAAGGTCGTCATATACGCGTCTCTTGGGTGACGCGGTGGTAAACGCAACTACCCGGCTCATAAGCTTGAGTTCTTGTCACTCAAATGGGCTGTTGTGGACAAATTTTACGATTACCTTTATGGTAATGAATTTTGCGTTCGTACCGACAATAACCCCTTGACCTATGCGTTCAAATCAGCGAAACTTGACGCTTTGTCACACAGATGGTTAGCAGCGTTGTCAGCCTTCAATTTCAATATTGTCTACCGTTCAGGAAAAGAGAATATAGATGCAGATATTCTTTCCCGTCTTCCTGGTGTTTCGCGGAGTGAGGAGAACGTTATGTTTCCGGACGTCATCAAAGCTTTGTTTGATTACCATCTAGTGAGAGTTTGTCCTATTATTGAGTGTCTGTCCTATTCACAAACGGCAGCTCAGACACCAAGGGACGTGGTTGATCCTGACACTCCATTAGCTGATATTGATTGGAAGGTTGAACAGGCTCGGGATAGAGCTATCAGTAGGGTGGCAGAGATTTTGAAGTCAAGTTCTAGACTGACTCGGCGCCAGATGTGCTTAGAAGATGAGTCAGTCAGGAAGTTGCTGAGGGAGCGGAACATGTTATTCTTTCGGGATGGTTTGTTGTACCGTCATGGTATGTCAAATGGTCATCCTGTAGACCAGTTGGTTCTTCCAGACGTCTTTTACGATATTATATTTGCGGGTCTACATGATGAGGCAGGTCACCAGGGCAGAGAACGTACACTTTCTTTGATAAAATCTCGATTCTTTTGGCCAGGTCTCGACTCGTTTGTTGAAACACGTATCAGGCTCTGTGAGAGGTGCATTTGTCGTAAGACAAGAGAAAAGGTCTCTGCAAAATTGGTTTCCATCGAAACCACGTACCCTCTCGAGCTTGTATACATTGACTTTCTTACCTTAGATATGTCCAAAGGAGGATTTGAGAAAGTGTTGGTCATCACAGACCATTTCACTCGGTATGCGCAGGCCATACCAATGAGAAATGAAACAGCTCGGTCCACTGCCAAAGCGCTATTTGAGCAGTTCATTGTACATTACGGGTTCCCAAGTCGTCTACATAATGACCAGGGACGCAACTTTGAGAGTGTTAATATAAGGGAACTTTGCGACATTGCAAAGGTCGAGAAAAGTCGTACGACCCCGTATCACCCACAATGCAACGGCATGGCCGAACGTTTCAATCAAACACTTGAGAGAGAAAACAGAACTGGAAAGCCCACTTACCAACATTGGTACACGCTTACAATGCTACTCGGCATGAGAGTACCGGCATGGCGCCATACTTTTTGATGTTCGGGAGACATCCGAGACTAGCAATAGATGCGTTCTTGGGCATTGAGCAAGATTTTTCTTCTTCAGATAGGTCAACTTTTATTCAGGGTATTCAGGAGCGTCTTGGGTTTGCCTACAAAGCTGCGACTCGTGAGGCTCGACGCCAAGCTCGTCGTTACAAGAGACGTTACGATACAAGAGTACGGGAAGCGAAGGTAGCGGTACGCGATAAGGTTCTTGTCAATATGGTTGGTATCAGGGGTCGCCACAAGCTTGCGGATCGGTGGTGCAGGGACGTTTATGTCGTCATCAGTCAGCCGAATCCTGATATCCCCATCTTGCGAGTGAGGAAAGAATTTGCTAGAGGTCCAGTGCGAACTCTTCACAGGAACCTTATCCTACCTTTGTCTGGCATTCCACTTCTTGCACCTCTTCGTTCCCCTTATTCAAGGGATCTGTCTGGTATCGATGTAACCGACGATACATATTGTTCTGGCAATATAAGTGAGGCTCAGCAAGCGTTACCGCAGAGTTCATTGTCACCTACTGCAGCTGTAGCTAATACTGCCGTTCAATGCGACAACTTACCGGATATGACACATGCGGATGTATTACCTAGTTTGTCAACGCCATCGCCAAGGTATGTGATACCACAGCGGAGGACGAGACGCATCACTCAGCGCCCTGCATGGATGCAGAGTGACACGTGGGTCACATAGTCACCATTTACCGTTACACCAACAATGAAATAAAATAGTGACATCAAAGTATTAACATCATTTACAATAAGAGTTTTTTTTGTGCGGATTGAGATTTTTTTTAATACACTTGAAGAAATTTTGGAAAAATATTCTGACAAGATTTTCCGTGATATATTTTTATACAGCTTTTGTGCCAGTTGTATAATATATGATGATAACATAATGTGCATCATTCTGTTTAAGACATTGAGCATGTCTTAATTCAGACTACACCATAAAGGTAGGGTCTGGTATTGCATGGAAATAGGCCTATTTCAGTTTGTTTTGTATGTTTATTTAGTTTGTATGTATATGTGTAGCTTGTGTTTAACAGTGCACTTAAGTATAGAATGTAGTAGTAGTTACTGTATGGAATGTTAAGGTATTCATTTAGCTTGCAGTTGCTAATTAAGGTAAACCTAAGTAGACAAACTTATGCTCTGACAGCATTTGTTTTCATGTTAGTAACTATGGACAGTAAACTATGTACTGAATGTGTCGCGGGGTCAATTTGCCCTGCTCTATATGTTTGTGTTAGTGTCATATGTCTACATGTATGTTTATCCAGTACATGTACTTTCCAAGTCCATCTTTCTTGTGATAATCCATTTTCCTATTCTTCCATTCCTTTCAGTCATTCCTATCATTCACTAATTCATATACTAATTTCACTTTCATTTTCGCTTTCACTTTCTATATTTATTAAAGTAGTTCGCCTCGTGCACAGCTGGTGGCGGTATTTTCCTCGTGCACAGCGCACTCATATTTTGTCGATGAAGACGTAAACATCGTTGGATAAATTTGGAAACTTTATTGTTTCATTTCTTTATAAAAGTGTATTTGGATAATTCTAGGTATGATTTATTACTATAATATACATGTTGGCATTGTGTAAATTTGTCTTTTGTGTAATTTGATGTATTGGCACTCATATTTTGTCGATGAAGACGTAAACATCGTTGGATAAATTTGGAAATTTTATTGTTTCATTTCTTTATAAAAGTGTATTTGGATAATTCCAGTCGCCCTGAGAGACGAACCATTTTCATTCGCGACAATTGATCGATCGATTGATTGATTGATTGGTTGATTGAATGATTGAAGTTCAAATATGACCAAGTTGTGTACAATACCGTACCTGATAAGCCTCAACAGTAATGGAATAAATGAGTTTTAGTTTCCAGGCTCATGCCAGCGCCATTAGGATTACCGGCAAGACTTACATTTTATCATTTAGAAGAATTCTCACAACAAAAAGGCTCATTGTGCAGCTAACGCCAAGTGTGAGTTTATTGACGACATTATTAGTAAAATTTCCATCAGATTTGTAATCATGAAGTAAGTAAGATAGAAGCTTACATATATACAGGAATGCGCGCGGCATTGCACACTGAGCACTTTGAACGTAAACAGTTGTTTTAGATAATATACAAAACGATAAGCCGAATCCAAGTATAACCCGGCCTACAGACCAAATTGTCCAGCGGCCAATTGTATTAAAGTTGGTTAGATTTAACCGCTGGTTATAGTTGTCCAGCGGTTAACTTTAACCAAGTTGGCCATTTTATCCAAACCGTTTATCCGTTTGTATAAACGCAAAAAATGCAGCGGCTAAGTTATCCATTACGGTTATCGAGATATCCAAATAGGTTATAGTTAACCTAACCAAAACGATCCCATAATGCATCGATAGCATGGTTCCGGTCAGTGCGCGTTTTGCCGTATTTGTAAACAGTGTGTCGTCTGAAACATCAAAAACATGGCTGACTTCACAGTTGACGCCACAGCTAATCGACTAAAACGATCTAGTAATTTTTCCGATGTAGAAAAGGCCGCAATAAGGGAAGGTTTCGTCGGCTGTGGTGATCTTTTAGGAAAAAAAAATTGCAAACAAAGTCGGGGGAAACACCAAAGTACAACAGGACAATGCTTGGATGAAGATTACACAAGCAGTTAATGCTGTCGGCCGTGCATTTCGCACGGTCGATGAGGTTAAAGGTATTGAATCTTGTTATTTTGTTGATGATATAACACATAAAAACATAATTAATATGTAAATACATACCAGTATAAATTAATGACAAACGCAATTTTCTTTTTTTTTAATTTGCTCCTCCACTGCCTATTTGATATTTCTGATGGCTTTATTTAAGATTATTTATCCAATGTTTTATTTACTAGCCTTTTAAGTGTTATTTGATACAAAACAATATGGATTTTTTTTTAAATTTACTCCAAGAAAAACATCGAAAGATGGTGAGCTGTGCCAAGGCTGTCGTTGCCAAAGAAAATGCCAACGCCAGGCAGACGGGTGGGGGTAAGCCGATGCCTATCCCGGATGACACCACTTTGGCAATAATACAGGATATGAAGGGGACGCCTGCCTTCAGCGGCATCCCCGGGTCATCAGCATCGGAGTCGGCAATAGGTATTTGCTTATATTCATCACTCTTTATATGCATTATAAGATTTTTTGAAATTTAAATAGTCGTGATATTTATTATTTTACAACGTTGTAATACAAACCAGGTTAATGTGACATAGATGACTGACTTAATGATAATGCCCAGAATTAGTTGCGAGTAATAATAAAAGTTTCGGTAGTCGACCTTGAAAAAGTTAAAGACTAAAAATTGATTACAGTTATGATATAATTTAAGTTAATTATAATTAAACATAAACAACTGGAATAAAGTTTATTCAAAGGAAGCTAACATTCTGGCGAAAACCAAATTTTCAATTGCAATACGACTTACCGAATATTTTGTACAATCCATTCCCCCCCCCCCCCCCGCAAAAAAAAATCCATTTTTGAATCCACTTTAAATCACATGTATGTCAAATTTCAGTTGCCGTGAACAGGCAGGACGAACCTCAAAAAGACCCGTTCAACCTGCTAGGTTTCGATGGTAAATATTTCCGAGATAAACAAGTGAATATATGAAACAGAACTCCTTCATCACATAAGTTTAACAATGCCATTTAATCCAATACGTATATTAGCAGTTATAAATTATTTTTGGTACACCTATATTGATCCGCTCTCAATGTCACAATGACTCGACTCGATCGCAAGTTTACACATTTAAACCCGTGTGTGTTTTGAAGTTGGACCAGTCTGTCGTAGGGGTGTCTAATTTGTGAGAATGCACTTTTGTAAACAAACATACGTTTTCTGGGTAAAAACCACTAATTTCCAACATTCTAATAAATGTCCGTATTTGTCAAGGCTTGAGGCCTTAAAGTATGATGATAAGAAAGTGTATTTATATTTATCCTTAAAAAAATATATACCCATAATTATAACTGTAAGAAAATGGAATAGGCTGTATAAAACGGGGCTCCTGTGGGGAATTATTGAATCATTATTAATTATCGATTCATTTTTATAAATATATTTCAGCATTGACTTGCAGTCCATCCAGGACTTGGAGCATGTTTGAGGTGACATGTAGTTCGGGTATGCATAAGTGGATGGCATTCACTCAAAATGGCAACATGCATCTATCTGTTATATGAATACAGTATAATAACTGATTAATTACAAATATATTAGAACTCTTTTCTTCATGTTTTTAAATTATTATTTTTTAAAGACTACCTTGAATGGCAATGAGTGGTATATTTATATGGTATAAAAGTCATGATAATGAAAAGAATGTTTTAAGTTATGATAAGTTACGCCCCCCCCCCCCCCCACACACACACAAAATGATAACTGTTAAAATAAAATCAATTACAATTGGCCTATTAAAGCTTAAACATTTTTGGATATTTTTAATGTATAAATTCATGGCCTTAACCATTCCTTTGTTTACTACTTTTTAAGGCGAGGCAGACTTGGATGACATAGAAGGTACTGAGACGAAGGTTGACATCCGAGAAGACACTAATGGTAATTAATTTGAAAAAACAACAACAAACATTTGTTTACATTACTTAATTGTTACTGCATGGATAGTGAAACACAGTCTTTTGAATATTTAATACTAGGAAAAAGCAACATACATTTGTAAAATCAGTATGTTCTTTTCTTACAACTCAATATCCTATAAAATTGCTTCTATCTACAGATATGCCTTTCTGCGATATGTTTGCCAATTCCTGTATAAAAGAACCAAGTAGCACGGGGAAAAGGAAAGGTAACAAGCTGAATTTGGATGGGATTGAAATGTTATATGAAAATGTTTATCAACACTTCTATTCCTTCTTGTGTATATGTGTTGAATGCCTGCTTCCCTTTCGGCATTGACATACATGTGTAGTGGTCTCTGATCAGCTATGCAGGATCTAATAAGCTCAGCCTACCAACTAGTAGTCAGCGAATACAATTGACGTATTGTGTGCATGTATTTCAAGAATTATAATTAGTTTTTGTTAAACGGTTGTACAGAATTCACACATAGCATGAATCCTGTTTCAGGTATGACCCACCCCTTTGCATACACAATGGTCTGTTATTCAATGTTCTTATTATATTACCACAAAACAGTACAACATGTAACATGGAAAGAATACCATACCATGTATTGTTTGTTAGTGTGTCATATGAATTTACTAAACATGGAAGTAATCACTAATCAAAATTAATGTTAAAAGCTGTAGTTAGTAATATTTGTGTATCATTTTTGATTTTCAGCTGGCCCAAATGTGGAATTCAAGACAAAGTCAAAGTATGATTGTCCATTATTTTCTTATATTTTAAATACACCAAATACTTAAAGTGACACTAATAATCAAAATCAATCGAAACACATGTTCAACAGTCATATATTTTGAGTGATAAACCTTTAACTACTCATAAAATAATGCATTTATGGAAAATATCAATTTTAATACTGATAATATTGTAGCTGTGCATTTAATAGTCGAAAACAGAAAAAAATATTAAACGATTGGTGAATGATAAAAGTTTTACTGTGATCTTCTATAGTCTCATAAGGTGTATATACCACATTTAATGCACCTTTCTTTCAAATAAAATTTGTTACCCTTCTTAAGAACCATTGATTTTGACATTTATTCATCCTTTTTGACATATCAAAACATTTGTATCAATGGTGGTAAATTTCATTTGGGAGCAAGAGTGTATTCTTAACTGTTGTATTGATGAGTAATAATTGAATACTTGAAAACAATATAATTGTATGTTGTATATGAGTTTTTTTTCAGGATTATTCACCACTATGAACTGTGTGATATTTCTTCAAATGTTTTATACAGGAAACCAAGAACCTTAAAGGAAGTGCAGACAACATATTATGTTGAAGCCACAGCTGCCAAGAAGTCAGAGAAGAAGCTCTTTGATGCGGCAACAACTGTGCTGACTTTACTAAGCGAGAAATATCTGTAAAGACATACTTTTCATATGAAATTGCATTTTTACTTTTAATGCTGAATGCTACTCAAGTTATTATGCCCCCCTTTGAAGAAGAGGGGTATATTACTTTGCACATGTCGGTCCGTCCGTAGACCAAAGCTTGTCCGAGTGATAACTCGACAATGCTTAGACCTATGGTCATCAAACTTGTTTCTGTAGCTTTTTGCATAAATATTGATATGGAAGTTGGGCCGGAACAGTAAATTACCCATATTGATTTAAGGGGTCATCAGGTCAAAGGTCAACAACAGTGACCTTTAAGGCAAACTTAAAAATTCATTGACCTATGATCATCAAACTTTACATGAAGGTTGGCCCTAATTAGTAGATGACGGTGACCCCCTTTTGAGTTTGGGATCATTGAGCCAGAGTTAAAGGTCACGTTGACCTTTAATGCAAAAAAGTAGTAAAGCTTCTCCCAGTGATATTTCAACAATGCCTGGACCTATGATCATCAAACTTGTAGGCTGGGTCTGGCCAGTAGATGCCCCCTTAATTTTCGGATTCATCAGATCAAAGTTCAAGGTCACAGTGACCTTGAATGAAAAAAGCTTGTCTGTGTGATAACTTTACATTGCCTGCAGCCATGGCCCTCAAACTTGACATTCAGGTATTTGGTGACCAGCTGCATGATGACTCATATGGATTTTGAGGTCATAGAGTCAAAGGCCATGGACACAACACGCTCTATACTCATACTTTGAATGGTCATTGTCTTAATACTGTCTCAACGGCATACAATGTCAGTGACAAATAAATTGTCATTTCGGATAATACATATTTCATTTAATTATCAATACAATCCTGACAACATGCTGCTCATGGGGGCATAATGTTTGACAAACATCTCCGGTTGTTGCTGTTTTGTGCATATTTTTAAAATTTCATATTTGTCAATATAACTTCATCTGCATCTCAATGCACAGTAATACAGCAAAATGTTTTTTCTACCAGCAATGTAGAGAATGAACAAAATGTGGATGTTTCTGTGATATTATTCATGGTTTTCTTTGTCAGTACAAGTCACAAAATAGAAACATGTTGATACATAGTAAACAATGACAACAGACAGTAACAATGTATTAACTATCACAGACTCACAGTAGTAATGAAAATGGACCATAACAAATGTTTTTAACTATCACAGACTCACATTAACAATGCAAAAAGACAGTAACAATGTTTTAACTATCACAGACTCACATTCACAATGCAAAAAGGCAGTAACAATGTTTTAACTATCACAGACTCACAGTAACAATTAAAACAGACAATAACAATGTTTTAACTATCACAGACTCACAGTAACAATTAAAACAGACAATAACAATGTTTTAACTATCACAGACTCACATTAACAATGAAAACAAACAGTACCAATGTTTTTAACTATCACATTATATTTAAAAAGTAACAGTAGATGCTAGATATCTTGTCAGACATGATCCTTTTGGAATAAAATTTTGGTTTTTGTGATAATCACATTCAGAAATTATCAATGTAATAATAAGTTTCTTATTCACTAAAAATGTACATTTTTGTCTTTTTTTATGGAAATAAATCAAATTGTATGATGCAGTCAATTCTACCATGCCATATAACTCTAAATTCAAAAATAGATCACAAACATTGTAACTACAATTTCAACCATTCAATAATGTTTATAAGCATCACAGTATTGTTTAATAAAAGTGTTATGAAATGCCATGAACTAGAGAAACTCCATTCAGACACAAGCATTCAATTTCATCAAATGTGGTCACCACTGTTGTTAAAATATACATATACACAGGGCCATTGATAAAAGACACTTATTTATATTAATTTAAACCACCTGGTGGAAATTGATGATCATGAAAGTGGTCTCCATCCTTGTCAAATGTTCCTTGTCAACTGTAAATAGAATAAAACAATGCTAGTGTTCATTAACAGTAATAAATACTTCTAGCATTGTCTGTATTTCTGGTCTTAAAATTTAATGAAAAATTTACATGCAACACAGAAAAAATGTCATTGTATCTTAATTACAGTCAGAACCATATTATAATTGTGTTGTAGTTGTTGCAGTTCATACCTGTTGCAGATAGTTTACATATTTTATATAGCATATAGTTTCCTGTAAGTAGTTTGTAAAATGTATGACTTTTTGATGATGCATGTGTTGTTTAATTTAATAATTTTCAGTTATCAGGGCCAGTATAAAACTTGTAAAACTTAAATAAGTTCAAAAGGTCTTTTTAAACTAATAACAAATGTCATACATGTTAGAAATAAGTTGTTTGTATTTTTTTTGGAAATGTAATGCCTAAGTGTTTTACAAATGGAAAAGGAAGCTAGCCAGTATAAAAATAGTCAAACCTGAAGTATTGCATTGTAATGTACTCCCGAACTGCCTTTCCGGACATGTCATCGTCATGGTTCAGAACAGTAGGGGGCTGCTGGTCATCATCGGGCGGAAATTCTTCGGGTTCTCCCCACAGCTTTGCAAGGTTGTGTAATACAACACAACATACCACAATCTTACTTACTTTCAGTGGCTTCATCCGGATCTGATTTAAGGAAAAAAAAACAACATACAATGTATTTATGATTCAACAAGTATACCTTTTTCAAAGACAACCATGATTGACATATGTTGTGCATTTAATTAAAAATAGTTATTAGTACATAGGCATTTGAAAAAACATTGGAGTTCATAGAACATTGGTATACCTCTGTATGTAGTATATGAAATCGCCTCTTCAATACACCAAAGGCTCTTTCTATAACATTTCTTGTGGAGCAATGCGCATCATTGAAATGTTGCTGTGCTTCATTTGCTGAAAATACATCATCATCATCATCATCATTATCAGCATCATCATTGTCATCATCATCACCACCACCACCACCACCATCACAACTGTAAACATAATTATTATTACTACCGTAATCACCATCGCCATCACCACTGTAATCATCATCCTCATCATCATCAACGTGACATAAGCAGCATGATAATCCTCAAAATGCCACAACTACCACACCACAACAACAACAAGAACAAACTCCATCATCAAAATCATCATCACCACCACCAACACCATCATCATTATAACAAACATACATAAGCAGCTTGCATCAACAATGGTAACTACGCTGCCTTAATTCTTGGATATCATAATCAAATATTAATCCAAATTAAAATAAAAGAAATAAGGATAAAAATCAGCATTAATAGGAATGTTTTGCACAAGTGCATGCAACATTACCTGGGTGCAGGTATGGGGTAAGCATGTAAGGCTTGCAAGGGTAGGCACTGTCCCCTAGCAGTATGCCATCTTCAAGGCCTGGAAATGAAATATATATGTAAATACAATTGCTATTTTTAAGTACAATTAATTAAATTTATATTCATGAAAAAACATGATTTAATTTCAGTTCATCTCTAACATATATTATATCAGAGTTAAGAAATCAAATAATAATTATATTCACTACAAGCTCATACATTTTATTAGTAAGTTGGAATGAGTTCTTCATGAATGTGACATATATGCCTTAATTATATTAAATAACATTTACCATGATGATGTGTTTCCATGAAGTGGAACAATTCCGAGGTCCAAAATACATGGGCATCGTGCGTACTGCCCGGCCAGATGGCATTTATGCTTGTAAATACACCTGTGAAACACACACAATACATTATCATACTTTACAGAATTTCTTTTTTCAAGATCACCATACTGTAAACTGTACATAGTACTTAAACAATAGTACAATGCAAATACCCCATATGGTGCCCCTATCATTTATAGAAAAGGACTGTAGATAGCTGTTGAAAAACATTACATGGAATTCAGTAAAAATTACGTCACGACCTCTACACGTTTGAGGTTTAAATCAGTTGAAAAATTAAATCAGCCAGGCATGTTGACTGTTGTAGACTGTAGTGGCGATTCCTGGTATATTATGCAGACATCGCCACTACATCATCTTCCAAATAATATTCATACATGGATTTATAAAAATTAAGGTAAGTGTATCTATGTTTCCTATAAATCTTACTACAATAAAGTTGCTTTTGTTATTCAGAACTAATTCATTAAACAGTACAATGAAATTTTCGTTACCTCTATGGTCGCGGCTGGCTTGCACGTTAATGCTGTGAAAATGTTTTCTATTGACATACTGCTCCTCGTCCTCACTGGGCGTTTGTATTCTTACGTGCGTTCCGTCTACCGCTGATATCACAGACGGGAATCCCCTTATGGCATGAAATCCAGTCTTAGTCCTGTGTCTATGTCTATCTGTCGTCGGAAATTGAATCGCGCTGTCCTTCGTGTCAAAAATACAGTCGGTCACTGCAGTTACAACCCTTGAAACCGTGGCAACATCTACCCCCAATGTATCCCCTATTACTTGTAAAAAATTCCAAGTGGCGTAAAAACGTAAAGCAATCATAATCTGTTGCCGTGGTGTCAAGGGTTGATTTCTGCGAGTCGGTCGCTCAAGTCTGTGGCCTATCAGTCGTTCCAATCTGTCTATGTTGTGCGGAGTGAATCTATACCGTTTACGTACTTCCTCGTCGTTGTCTTCGTCCGTTTGTCTATCTATCCTGCGAAATTGTCGAGGTCGCCTAGCGTTCACTATGTCAAGGTCGGCCATCTTTGTTTTGGTTAAATCAGCTAACCAAACTCTTCGAGTCCGGTTAAATTTTGTCCAAAATTTAGCCGAATCACGCGCTGGTTAGGATAACTTAATTTTTATACAATCGGTTTTCGGATAACTTGACCAAACCAGGGAGATAACCAAAAGATAACCGCTGGTTAGGACTTATCCACGTTTATACAATTGGCTGCAGAACACCAAAAAATAAACACTTACTCATACTTCTTCTGCAGAATTTAAACAGAAACATTCGACTGGCATACATATGTTAAGCGCAATCACGAAATACCATTGTCCGTTTTATATGAGATACATATTGAGGACATATATCATTTCAATGAAACAATTTGAGAATCAAAGTTTCATCATGCAGAAGAATTCACCAGTAAAAGTAACTTAATATATTCATTTGACTGTATTTTCATCAAAATACCTGTATTATAAACAATATAATTCCACTCTATCTGACTTTATCTGTATGATAAACAATATGATTCCATTTTATCTGACTTTATCTGACTTTATTTGACTCTATTTAGATATGAACGTAGTTTGTAATCATAATGTAACTAATCTGATGCTTTGAATGAAATAAAGGACAAAGAAAACAAAATGAATAAAATGTAAAAAAAAATCAATGTCTGTGCTATAATACAGTACATCCATTCGGGCGAACATCTTTTCGAGAAGGTCTAGCACGTCAAATAGACATCATTCTTTAGCTGGAGGCACTTACTATTTATTCAACATAGTGGAAATGGCACGGACTGTTTTTAGTAACCAACTATTTTTTACACTCCAAGATGAGCCGAAACCAATACTATTATTACCAAATATATTTGTTGAAATATCGAAACAAATGAACGGCTGACGAAAGCCTCGTTTGAAATTAAACATACCGAGGATAAAATTACTCATTAAAATCGTGTTCATCTACTGGAAAACGTTAAAACTGTTTAAGCATTTTAACTCGACCAACTCTGACCAATTGTTGCCCTTGTTACCACGAACACGTATTCGAAACATGTGCGAAGCATCAGTATACTCATTTGATGGGATCTTATTTCAGCTTGTACCACAAGGCCGCATACTCTTGACTGTTGAAGAATGCTTATTTAGGATAATATACGGTCATGGCTTGTGCTTTTGTTATGTTCTAGCCTCTCCATATAAACTGACAAGATTACTTAGATGCATCGTTTAAATCTCAGTCCACCTTAACATCGAGTGTGCGTTTAAATATCGTCAGATCTATATTAGTTTCAATATAATTTGTTTTTTTCCATCAATCATTTTTTTTTTACTTGGTAAATCAAATATATTTTGCCTACACTGTTCTATAAGCTTTTTATTTCGATGAAAACATTTTTTTATATACCTACAAATATGAATTCGATAAAATCGATGGTACTATACGAGCGTTGTAATTCGGGATCCAATATGTAATTAACATTATATATGATATATAAAGCTGAAATAATTATATAAATATATATTTTAAAGATATGGTAATTCTTTAATAATCAAATGAGGTTTTAGGTTAAATAATGAATTATGTCGGTGTATATAGAATACTTAATGCACGATACTTTGGATCATTTTAGAACATTTAATGCCAAGACTGTTTGCGGAAAGCTCGCCATAGTTTTCACAACATCGGAAGTTCGGTGTATGCACGTGCCGGCATTGGTAAGTAATATTGGTCCAATTTTGGCCTGTAACACGATCTTGCATTTGGTAGATTTTAAAATAATTTGACAAGAACGTTCACGAAGAGAAAATAGCGCGTCGATTACAGGACCCATGTCTTGAGGTTAAAGGTCAAGGTAACGCATAAGCGACAATTGTCAAAATCCCTTTTATTTCGGCTTCTCCGGGTTGTAAATCAGCTGGTACTTATGTTTACCATAAGAAAACGATGTGTCGCGTGCAAGACCCCCCCCCCCCCCCCTATCCAGTGTGTGTATACCACGTGATAAATTGCGTCATTATGCTACGCCGGAAGGCAATATTTTGCTCGAATTCAGACTTTAAACAAAGATAACTTCACTATTTCTTCATCATTTTAAATGAAACAAAGCGCAGTCTACGCCGCTTACGGACACCCGCCTTCGGTCTTTCACCAGAGTTTGATTGGGAGTTTAATTTCTTTAAACACTTCGACAAACCTTTTCACAATACGGTCGTCTGACGGAGCACTGTCAAAACATGATTTTGGAAACATGTCTGTCGAAGTGTTTGATGAAACTAATGACTTTATCAAATGTCGATAATAAAACAAATGCGGGGCTCTTTAAGCGGAATAGACTGCCCTTTGTGTCATTTAAAATGTTGTTGTAAAAGAAAGTTATCTTTGATTTAAGTCTTCATTTTAAGCAAAATATTGCCTTCCGACGTAGCATATATGACGTAATTTATCACGTGGTATACACATACTGATATCTGTAGGCCAAATGATAATGTCACACTCAAGTTTATTGGCTTTTATCCCTTCCATTTTCACTTGATCGGAAAGAAAAGTAACATAAACATGCATTGAACTTGAATATAACTTGGCACAAATGTTCATCACGACGGTGTGTCATGTTTGTAGGTCAAAGGTCAATGTTAAACTCGAGGATCATTGGTCAGTTATGTTTTTTTCGGGCTTGTTGAACATGACTCTCAAATAATTACAAGTCAAGGTCAAAGAGCAATATTTCCGAGAACTTTTCATGATAGTGACAATGGCGGGCTCCACATAGCTTGAGTTTTGCCAACAAACATCTGGTTGTGTTTAGTGTTTTTTTTCTTCTTATTTTTTTCTTCTTTAATTTTGTAGTATATATTGAATGTGTGTTATTTTTACTCAATTATGATAATTGATTTTTTATGAGCCACATTTTATTTTGTATGTTCAAATCGTAAATATCAATTTGATTTTTTTTTAGTTTTAAAAGTGTAGCCCAGTTGTTTAATGATTCCTTATTATATAATAAAAAAACAAAAGTTTGAGTTTGTCACATTTTTGTGAGTTGAACCTCGTAGACACTAAACGGAAATACTTCACTCGTAGTAAGGCCACTTTCGGTGTTCACTGGATGAAACAATTACTATTGAATCATATACTGAAAACAAGTAATGGAATAAGAGAACAATCACTATTCTGTTTCCGGTTGGTGTGTAAGCTTATTTTTGCTCGCGAACGGGCATTGTTCATTCGGCGAGTGCCTGATGAGATTGTAAGTCATTTCTAGTTTTTTGTAGCATAGTGCACATACCCTGGTTAGAGCTATCATGTTTCTTTAACTTGCAGCAGTGTATAGCACTGTCACACGGGACCCCCTTTTAACGTCCCTCCCGGAAGCGATCAATACTTTGAGTGATGCGTCGGGAAATCGAAACTGCGACCCCTGGATTGACAGTTAAGTGTGTAACCACTTGACCACAGATCCTGTTTTGTGTTATTTTAGTTACGTATATTTATACAATGGCAAACCATGGTCATGACCGTCGGCCAATTTAATTGACAATCGCTGTCTGCTAGATATAGACGGGTACTATCAGCCCGAATACACTACAAATAACCAAACAAATAAAACCGTTCACCTCGCAGACTACATAAGTATTTTTATGTATCATAATATTAAATTAATTTTACTAGTTATTCTTAATTTATTAAAATGGTGTTACTGAATATGATACACAGATGTTTACGACGTATCTAGCGATGTTTGTATAAAGTACCATATGTTGAAAACTCGACATTTGCTACAAGGACCTTTAAAACAGTATGCATGTAGCAAACACATGACTGAATGTTGTTAAATACTTTTATTTATAAACAAAACGACCAATATATTAAGATATCGAACACCACAGTTGTTGTTCTGCAGTTTCAGTGGATTTATCAATTTGATTTCTGTTCTTTGTGTGTCTCATTTGTGTTTTAATCAGCGAGCACAGGGCAAAGATACATCGTCATTTCCATTATGCTTGCATTCATTTGGGCGATGTCCGTATACATTATCGTATGTTGCTATTTTTATCGGAAAAAACAATATGCTTGTAGCAAACACAAAGCAGCT
This sequence comes from Mya arenaria, assembly GCF_026914265.1. Taxonomy (NCBI): domain Eukaryota; kingdom Metazoa; phylum Mollusca; class Bivalvia; order Myida; family Myidae; genus Mya; species Mya arenaria. Next base: position 13,731,246 of record NC_069136.1, read on the forward strand.
TTTTGGAACTTGTATATTGTCACTAACGAACATAACAAACTTTAATCCGTTTCAGCCTGGTGGTGGTATATCTATGGAATATTCTTTACCTAAAAGACACTAAAAAAATAAGAATAATACAGTGTACACCTGACACCACCACGCCACACCAAAACACACCACACTAAACCCCACAACACCCCACAACACCACACCGCACTACATCTCACCGTACCTCACCGCACCGCACCGCAACAAAACCACTCCACACCGCATTACACAAAAACACACCACATCACAACACCACACCGCACCGCACTCCATCACTCCACACAATACGACACCGCACCGCACCGCACCACACGAGGCCACACCGGACCACACTACACCACACCACCCAACACTACACCATACCTCATATCACTACACCACACTGCATACATTATACGATATCACACCACACAACACCACACCACACTACAACACATCACATGACTCAACGCTACACCATACCTCATATCATCACACCACACCGCACTTCACCACATCACACCACTCAACACTACGCCATACCTCATATCATCACACCACACCGCACTACACCACATCACATCACGTAACACTACACCACACCTCATATCATCACACCACACCGCACTACACCACATCACACTGCTCAACACTACACCATAACTTATATCATCACACCATACCGCACTACACCACATCACACCACTCAACACTACACCATACCTCATATCATCACACCACACCGCACTACACCACATCACACCACGTAACACTACACCATACCTCATACCATCACACCACACCGCACTACACCACATCACACTGCTCAACACTACACCATACCTCATATCATAACACCAAACCGCACTACAACACATCACATCAATCAACACTACACCATACCTCATATCATCGCACCACTCCACACTACACCACATCACATCACCCAACACTACACCATACCTCATGTCATCACACCACACCGCACTACACCACATCACATCACTCAACACTACACCATACCTCATATCATCACACCACACCGCACTACACCAAATCATACTGCTCAACACTACACCATACCTCATATCATCACACCACACCGAACTACACCACATCACATCACGTAACACTACACCATACCTCTTATCATCACACCACATCGCACTACACCACATGACAGCACTCAACGCTACATCATACCTCATATCATCAAACCACACCGCACTACACCACATCACACCACTCAACACTGCACCATACCTCATATCATCACACCACACCGCACTACACAAAATCATACTGCTCAACACTACACCATACCTCATATCATCACACCACACCGCACTACACCACATCACATCACTCAACACTACACCATACCTCATATCATCACACCACACCGCACTACACCAAATCATACTGCTCAACACTACACCATACCTCATATCATCACACCACACCGCACTACACCACATCACACCACGTAACACTACACCATACCTCTTATCATCACACCACATCGCACTACACCACATGACAGCACTCATCGCTACATCATACCTCATATCATCAAACCACACCGCACTACACCACATCACACCACTCAACACTGCACCATACCTCATATCATCACACCACACCGCACTACACAAAATCATACTGCTCAACACTACACCATACCTCATATCATCACACCACACCGCACTACACCACATCACACCACGTAACACTACACCATACCTCTTATCATCACACCACACCGCACTACACCACATGACAGCACTCAACGCTACATCATACCTCATATCATCAAACCACACCGCACTACACCACATCACACCACTCAACACTGCACCATACCTCATATCATCACTACACAGCACATCACACCACTCAACACTACACCATACCTCATATCATCACACCACACTGCACTACACCACATCACACCACTCAACACTGCACCATACCTCATATCATCACACCACAGCACATCACACCACTCAACACTACACCATACCTCATATCATCACACCACCGCATTACATCACATCACACCACGTAACACTACACCATACCTCATATCATCACACCACACCGCACTTCAACGCATCACACCACGTAACACTACACCATGCCTCATATCATCACACCACAACGCACTACACCACATCACATCACATAACACTACACCATACCTCATATCATCACACCACACCGCACTACCCCACATCACATCACGTAACACTACACCATACTTCATATCATCACACCACACCGCACTACACCACATCACACCACGTAACACTACACCATACCTCATATCATCACACCACATCGCACTACACCATATCACATCACGTAACACTACACCATACCTCATATCATCACACAACACCGCACTACAACGCATCACACCACGTAACACTACACCATACCTCATATCATAACACCACACCGCACTACACTACATCACACCACGTAACACTACACCATACCTCATATCATCACACCACACCGCACTTCAACGCATCACACCACGTAACACTACACCATGCCTCATATCATCACACCACACCGCACTACACCACATCACATCACATAACACTACACCATACCTCATATCATCACACCACACCGCACTACCCCACATCACATCACGTAACACTACACCATACTTCATATCATCACACCACACCGCACTACACCACATCACACCACGTAACACTACACCATACCTCATATCATCACACCACATCGCACTACACCATATCACATCACGTAACACTACACCATACCTCATATCATCACACAACACCGCACTACAACGCATCACACCACGTAACACTACACCATACCTCATATCATAACACCACACCGCACTACACTACATCACACCACGTAACACTACACCATACCTCATGTCATCACACTACACCGCACTACACCACATCACATCACTCAACACTACACCATACCTCATATCATCACACCACACCGCACTACACCAAATCACACTGCTCAACACTACACCATACCTCATATCATCACACCACACCACACTTCAACGCATCACACCACGTAACACTACACCATACCTCATATCATCACACCACACCGCACTACACCACATCACACCACTCAACACTACACCATACCTCATATCATCACACCACACCACACTACACCACGTAATCACTACACCATACCTCATATTATCAGACCACACTGCATTCACTTTACGATAACACACCACACCACACCACATCTCATATAACCACTACGCACTACACCACACCACACCACACCACACCACATGACACCGCACCGCACCACACCACACCACACAGCACTACTCCACACCCCACCACACCTCATATCTTCCCACCACACCACTCACCACCGCACAACACCGCACCACACCGCACTGCACCACTTCACACCACTAAGCACTACTCCACACCACACCACACCTCATATCATCACACCACACGACTCACCACCACATGACACCACACCACATGACACCGCACCGCAACACACCACACCGCACAAAACACCACTTATATTGAATATAGCACAACGTGTGTTTACTTTGCATGGAAAAGAATTTCAACGTTTAAATACAGAGAGCAAACCTAACAGCAGGTCCTCTCTAGTATCGCTTACAACTCGATATTGGTGATTTATTTTTTTGATGACTTGAACATCTGCAGAGGCCCGCGAAATGTGTTTATTGCATTCAATCAGAACACCTCGGCCATTTATTATCGAAAACATCCTCACTTTTGTATGGACGGTTTACAATGTCAGAATTAACATTTAATTTCGCTGTGAGTAGATCGCGTAGTAATTTCAGTTCAGCAGTTTAACCTTAGGACTGTACTCTTAGGAATTTTAATTATTTATGCTATAATTCATATCACTGGGAATCACTTTGAATTTAGTAAAACAACACTACACGTTATATCACTGCAATTTATTTATACACTGGCCAAAATTTCTCGAAACTTCTTAAGCTTAACAGGCTTAAGTCGCTTATTTCAATTCGCCAAAATACATACTGAAAATGGATTTTGGTAAATGAAAAATGGTTTATTCTGATAATCATACAGATAATTCCTACATAATTTCTAAAAATTCTTGAAAAAGTTAATACATTTTATAGAACAACACAAATAGTGAGATTAGCTTAATCATGTTATAAAGGACTTAAGAAGTTTCGAGAAAATGGGGCCAGATTGTTAATTTTACGAACTATAAGCTACTCCTTCTTCTGCAGCAGAATACATCCGAGGTGTATTTTCATGAAAAATGGTCGAGGTGTTTCGAATATATTCCATTGTGCGAAACAGGAAGGTCATAAACACCTTTATGTAAGTGAATCCGAAGATGTTCAAGACCAAAAATATATGTTTCTCTTGCTATTATTGCATAAAGTAAAGATGAAACATATTCAAACTATTAGGTTATCTAATAGAACATTATATACCTTATTTCATTTACTAAGTACACGCATTTGAATAAGATCACCATTTGAAACAATTAGTGTTCATACTTATAATAAAAATGCTTTGCATATTCGGCTAACGCCTCGGTCCATATAAACCTTCATGGGCTGACTTGCCGGTCCTTATAATGCCATATGACACTTAGTGGCGTGTACTATTTCTTAATTACCTTATTACAGTCGAATTAAAATCTAACTGAATACTATATGAATATTTTGTGGACCTGGTTACTTCATCTTCATTTAAAATTTGAGAAACAATTTTGGTGCATGAATAACTGAAAACAAATCAAATGTATGATTTTTGTATAACATTAAGACCCAACCTTTTCAGAGTGTAAGCACCGAACCGGACTGAAACGGCACGGAAATCGCCATGTTCAAACAATTTTGCAAAATGTTTGCATTCCCTGAAAGGGCGCCACACACATCATTTACAATAATAGCTGTTTATCCGCCGTTTGACCCATGCATGGCTCTATAAAACACGTTAACACGGTACGTTTATTTATATTAAAGTACAATTATCTAGTACAATAATAAGATACTGATGTATAGTTAAGATGACCTGCTATGCATAATACATCATACATAATAGATCTCACATGAGAGGCCGATTAATACGGAATGTATTAACCGAAGTTTTCTTTGGCTAGTTTTATGTGGATTTATAGAAAATGAGTTTAATAATTTTCTTTTTAAATGACCACTCATGTGAGATTTTATTTTTATCATATTAAATACTTTTGTGCCAATTTACAGCGCTAAACACATAAAACGTCGCTATATAGCGTGGCCATTTTCTACGCTATTTATCAATGACGTAACGTCACTACTTTTTGATAGTTATAACAATTGTTTACACCAAAAATATATACTAGCCTTCTTTCATGATGGCGACGTAATAGTTTAACCTATGAATCTGCATTTTTAACTATATCTATTCATCGTAAAAATGTTTATATATTAAATGCATGTTATTTAATCAATGTATGTGATAATTACATAAAAATATCACTTAATTTGACCTTGTAATGCCAATGTCTTAATAAGCTCTATTGATTGTGTTATATATTTATTTATGTTTAAAGCATAACATGTTAAAGTAGGTTTAGCTTTATTACTCAAACTTAATTTTACAAACTAAACAAATATTCCAAAATCTTGAAAAAAATATCAATTACGTTCAAATAGTTTCTTTAACTTTTTGTCTCACATATCTTTAAAAGAAAAACAACAACAAAACAAATGTATACCAAACAAAAACAGTGTGCAGACCTTGATGCGATTACTAAGGGACTTATGGTTGTTTGAGAAATGGGGGCATTTTACCAATACAAACAATTGTTGCGTTCAGTTTAACAACACACGTTATGCTCTTAAAGCATCCGCTCTTCAATAGATTCCACGCACAAAACATTGAGTCAATAACTTAGATTCAAAATTTGTTTTCCTGTAGCACTTCCTCCTCATTTGCATTTCCAATTGTTCTCTCATTCACATTGTCTGACTGTTTGCCTAGAACATGTTTACGGAATTCAAACAGACACCTGGTGTCCACATGTTTTGGCGCTTCACAACACAAACTGGCTAAGAATCCAATAACAAGAGAAACAGTAAACCCAATAAAAGAATAGTACATATACGATACACGGTAAAATTCCTGCAACTCTGTAAGGTTGTTGGTTGCGTGCTCAAGAGTCGTCGATGTTTCGTTAAGTGGCAAGTAGGTAGTTGTCGAATACCCGCTGGGTATAACGGAGGCCAGGGAAGTGAAATTTGACGTACTCGAGCAAGTGTCTGTTGGACCTGCTGGTAAAGGTGTATCTGCAGGAATTTCAGAGAATAGCTTGCCAAGATTCAACCATAGTGATATGGACATCCCACACATCGCTCCGAACAACACTCCCTTGGACGTCACCCTTCGGCTAAACGCAGACAACATGAAAATTGCACATGTCGGGCCATCCATACAGGCTACGAAACTTGAAAACAGTGAGTTAACAGAGCCAGGTAGATTTGATATCAGGAATGTCACTGCTATCGCGATAACCCCAAACAGAATTGTTACGAGCCGTGATATGTTTGTAGCTACATGAGCACTGATGTTGGGATTTCGGACTTTTAAGATATCTTTATACGCGATGGCAGAGAGCGAGCTGAGACACGAAGACAGTGTGCTAAATGCGGCACTGGATAACGCGGCGATGAAAAGACCAGGTAGGCCTGGGAGTTCTCCGAAAAACGTTAACACCGTGTACGGTACAAGCTGGTTGATATTGTCAATCATTCCACTATAATAAATGTCACATCCTTTTGATGAATAGTATGCAAATATGACCACTCCTTCAAATATTGTTCCAAGACAAATCAGTATGTATACGGGGAGGGAAATGAGGTACATATTTCTTGCTGTTGTTACATCTGGTGTTGAGTATACCCTTTGCATCGCCGGTTGCATATAACTTGTGTACAACCACATAGGTACAGATGTTACCCCCAAATTCCAGAATGTGTACCGTATTCGTGGGTCTAATCCGAATTGGTTGAAATTCATTCGACTCACACTGTATTTGTGCACTTGCGATATACCGCCAACTTCAATGATACCTTTAATGGTGACCGCCAATATGCCAGTTATCATAATGACAAATTGGAAAACGTCAGTCCAAATGACGGCCTTTATTCCACCGATGGAGGTGTAAATTGAAGTAACGGCTGTATAAATGACGATGGTCGCCCAATAAGGTAGGCCCATTACAACGTCAAGGGCCACACAGGTTCCATATGTGACGGTACTCATGTAGAAAACATTGTAGAAAATGCCCATTACCACAGTGACGTAGCGTAGAACGTTATCGCCGTAACGTAAATTCAGGTACTCGTAAACGGTTGTTAGCCTAAGAGGGTAAAATACAGGAACGATGAAGAAAGCGGTGAATGTGAAAGAGATGATTATAGATATCATGTAGTAAATGTAGATAGCACCATAGAGATACACCTCTGCTGGATATCCCAACATCACGATGGACGATTGGAAAGTTACGATGAAGGACAATGTCACCGGCAGGAGCCTGGATTTGCGGCCTGCTAAGAAGTACTCCTCCGGATTATTGTGTTTCTTTCTTCGCTCCCACAATGCAAAAAATAATCCGATCAGGAATGAAAACAATACGGTTGCCACAAATATAACATAGTCCTGAACAGAAAAGGCAGTGTTTGGATCCATCTTTACTTTCCCACTATTATACCGTCGAGTTTAATCCTCTCAATTTCAAGCAAGAATAAATACTCTTTAGAACCAAATTCGTCTGCTTTATTACACTGTATTTCTTTTCAATTTGAGCGTTAAAACGGAAAAAAACTGTTTCTGTAATATTATTTGCATATCCTTTCGAATACCGCTACCATACATCGGCGCGCTATCGTAACCGCCTAATGCAGACCAATTTTTCAAGGGTGCTGGTTACCGCTACTGTTTTACTGTAGGAATACCGTAGACGACTGTAACGTACCGAAATAATGGGAACATCCAGTCCCGCAACCGCAAAATGCACATTTTTCACAAATTTGTTGTGTGTTTGTTATAAAAATAAGAAGGATTGTGAATTTTAAAACCAGCATTAGGCCACACCAAATTAATGTTTAGTTGCTCGGATTTTTGCGAAAAAAAATTGGAGCGAGCAGGCGAGCGAAAAATAAAAATTAAATTTTGTCAGTTTTCATAAAAACCGAAGCGAGCGAAGAGCGAAAAATATATTTTTTCTTATATTCAATATAAATAAGAAAGATTGTTCAAAATAATTGCCCTTAAACCCATTTTAATGCAGTCTTGAACTGAATCTCTAATGGACATTGGGAAAATGTCGGAATACATACTATTTATTCATCCGTGTTTAGTACAAACATTATATGGATACATCTAATTTCTTATATAATTAAAACGTACTTTAATATGACGATTATTCATAATAATAAATAACCCTACTTTTAGTGAAAAGTTTAAAACAACATATATATATCTACCTGAATCAGTTTAACATCATAATTATGCAACTGTATTTAGACATAACTTAGAATTGATTTTGGATTTATAAAAAATGATCACTTACACAGGCATCATCAAACATCAGACTCCATATAACATAGACTAAATTTTGTTTTTATTATCACAGGAAATGCAATGGCATTATTAAAACAAAAAGAACAAGGGTATTTTTCAGAGAACCTTTTTGGTTATTTAGATGTTTTTATGCACCAGCCAATTGTATAGGCCCCTCCCCCCTAAGTCCGGAATAGCGGGGACTTTGACTTCCGGTCTCACAAAACCCGGGTAAAATACCCGACCTGCAGGGACACACTGCTGGTACAACCCTGCGAAATGGCCCCGCAACCCCGAATACTAATGTGAGGCCCATTCCCGACCATTTTCAATATGAAGACAAAACCACATTCACTAGGCACTGCGGGGCCACCTGAAAGGTAAAAACACAGCCCATTGCCTCTGCTGTCCCCGTTATACCCCTGGAACAAGGGCGAGGGGTGGGCGGGGCAGTGGTTACAATTGACAAGTGCATTACAATTCCTGATTATGCTGCAAATAAAAACAAAATATAAGGTGATAAACTTAGGCTTACTAATGTTGAGGTATATCCAGACTAGTGTTTATATAGCTATTTGTGAAAAGATATTTGTTCAAAACTGTTGTTTTGTCAGAATTTGATCAAAAATGAGCTTGATACATCAATTTGGACCAAACAATGACTCATGTTCCATTTAAGTTGACCTGTCATCGTCGTAACGAGGTAAAATTTTGGTCCCTTGTATTATGACTTGAATAAAATAGTACTCAGTTGATCATTCCGATTTCCATTCAAGACGAGTAACTAATTACGCAATATAATCGCTACCAGTCTCAGATACACATGCTTTATTGCATAATGATTGCTTTAAATAATGATCCTTTAGTGCATGAGACGATCAACAATGACTTCAAGCATGCTCAAAACATATTAATGTCATAAATAAGATTTCATTTCCAAACTTCGAGTCACATTGTTTATACCGGAAGCCGCCATCTTGATTGAATTTATTGAAACCCATGCTAAACCGATCGATATACAGTATAAAATCACTACGCATCGGTAACTTCCCTTTACAAAAACACGAAAACTAACGTAGAAAAATTACACTTGATTAATTTTAGCCTTTTAATAAATTGTTACATGAAAATATGACGATCAAAATGGAGGTGTGGGCGCACAAACAATTTTTTTTTTTTACATTTTCAAAAAAATAGGAGCGGTAAATCCGCGGAACGAAATATCAATTTGGTGTGGCCTTAGTACACTATGGTACTTTATCTTAGAAACAGTTACTACACTACGGTATTTCTTTCCAACATGATAACCATGCAGCACTAAGCAACGGTATGTCTTTAAAAGTCGTCATTCAACATTATTCGGCTCTTGCTTTAGTATACTTGCTTTAATGAAACAGCAAGCTTATGTTATGCTCTTGTATCAAGAGTGTGCTATGTTATCACTGTCAAATTTAAGAAATGAGCAAAAGTGCGCAGTGGTATAACTGTGAGATAAAGATTTGTTTTACGGACCTGTGTTGTAACTTCGATAAGGTAGACATTACATGGTTGAATTAAACTATAATCAGTCGCTTAAGTGCACTGTGGTAGCGCTCCCAAATCTAGAAATATGCAAAACCACGCTGCGGTATTTTAGGTATAAACATAATACGTGACCAGCATAACACAACTCATTTCAAAGGCGAATGAAGTTGCATTTGAAGGTCATTTAACTCTAGTTATGCTCCCTTTAAAGGGACTGTACACCAGATTGGCACCAAGATCAGTTTTGTTCACAATAGTATTTTTTTTTTACCAAAATGTAAAAAAATCGTGTCGGAGACCGGGTTCGAACCAGTGTCGCCAAAATTGCAGTCCAGTGTTGTTGTATCCACCGTGCTACGAAGGCTTACCCTGAACCGCAGGAATATTTAAAATATATACCTATATTAAACTTGGTAATATCACGTGATAACATCGACTAGCCAATCACGCATAAGAATGAATTCTACTAGGTAGACATACCTAGTAATCTTTTTTAATGGAAAAATACGAAAGAACTGCGAAAAAATAAATTAATTGTAAACTATGTGGTACTTCAATTTAATAGTTAATTTCAATGCATTGTACACATTGATAGCTAGTTTAGGTCAGTTTTCGACAATTCTCTTTTTTTCCGCTATTTCATCATACGGCGTGTAGCCTCTTTAACTGTTTAAAAGTTAGCCATATGGTTCTTATAAATTCAACCGGACATCTATTACCTGATCGCTATAAAGTTATCATGGAAACCAATTTGACTGCAAATATATCAACAGAACATTCATTACCAAAAAGCTGTATAGTTGAAATGGAAATCTATGAAATAGAAAATAAACCAACCGGACAAATATCACAAGGTCGCTGTAAAGTTTACATTGGATCCACAGTGACCCCTCTCATAGAAGCTATATGAGAAAGCAGCATGATTTATTTCAACATGCATAAATACATATCTGTTGATGAAGCAATGATCTAATATCACGGTCACCATTTAAAAATCGTTGGTGATTCTTACAAGCCCGCAAAAAGAAGAATTAAAATATTCGCGTGTCTTAGTGCTGTCATGGGTTATCTCTGGAATTTCCAGGTGTACTTATGTCGAAAGACAGACGTAGGTTTGACTCAAACAGTTGTAGCGAACTGAAGAGAAAACATCACAGGACGAAACCATGTTGTATTTCCCGACAAGATTAAAAGAACAGTTCTTCTGGTTCTTGGCAAATCTACACATTCGTGTGGCGCATTTAACACCGGGAGGAAATATTGGCCAATCACAAAATCAGTCCACAAAAAAAGTGATGACAAAGTTAGGATGCTCAGCAGAGAGGTACACATGATACGAAAGACCTCGGAAAGGAAGCTTATCTCCATTTCATGAAATTAATCTAAACATGTGTGCAACACGGTTACATGTTTCGATCTTATATTAAATAGCTGACAAGACAAGGTTATGAGGGGAAATTGTAATACAAAAGGAAAGTGGAACACTCATGTATCGCAGTCCGCAATTGTTGACTTCTATAAGTACATGGGTGTTGTGGACAGTCACGACCATCCCAACATCAATAACAGTGTACAAACGCAAAACGTTCGTTTTTGGCTCTACTCAGTGTGGTTTGCCTTGGATATCTCGCTTGTGAGCAGTTTCATCAAGACAAGGCAGTCAACACTCGGGCTACCCATAAACTGTTTCAGAGAATGGTAATTATACCTTCTTTTACAGTAAATTACAAACATGCTGTAGAATGTTAAGACGTAACCATAATCACGTTAGATAACATATTTATCGTTGCATATACTACCAAAATGAAACATGAACACCATCTTTTAAAATTAACCAGCTGTTTAATATTGTATGTATCTGTTTTAAGTTGCAGAACAACTTATCGGTGCCAGAGTATAGCACGCGTATAAGGAAATCAAAACAAAAAAGCGACATTGCTGAACTTGACCCCTTTGGCTCTGTGCTATGGAGCAGAATTTGGGTATTTATTCATTCGACTACTTGTTGTTTTCATTTGCTGAAGTTTAAATCATATTCCTACAAATTTGATTCATCTGTGAGTAAATCAAAGTTCTTTACTTAAATATTTATTTATTCTTTCTTACTATGTTTATAGTAAATTGTAATATTCTAAAGCCAATGCCAGTACTTCATCTTAATTCGTTTAATCTAATATTAGATACCAATAAATTACATTTTGTTTTAAACATGTGCTATTTCTACTTATTTAAAAGAAAGTGTGTTTTCTCGAACTTGTTTCTTACAAATGTATTTGTGCAACTCTTATTCCCATTCGATTCACACTGAAAATAACTTTGTATGTAGAGGCTATAAGAATTGTTGTTATAGAGATTTATCCATATTCTAACTTTATGAAATTATTAACATTAAACAACCTTAAGCGGAATAAAACTGACTCATTTCAATAAGAAGAACAGCAGAACAAATAAAAACTAGAAACCACGTGATTAATATTTGCTTTTTGTGTCCTAGCTGGGTAACAGACCTAAAATTCTAGCGCAAAATCTTAGTGACGGGAGTTAACTCATGTATCGCTTCGGTATTTTCGGTGAGCACAAGGTGTCAGGATACAATGCTACGCGGCGATTTAATCCAAGTTTATATCAGCAACATCATTCTTGTCAAGTCAAGTCGTTCTGCAGAGAAGAATATAATATTGTAAGTAGCGTTGTAAGCATGTAAGTAGCGTTGTAACAGCATGTAAGTGATGTTTCATATTTGTACAGTTTTCGATAACCGAAAGAGGATTGTAGAATCTCAGCATTCGTAGCATTTTCGGATAGGTCCTTTCGGATAACCATCACCTCAGCTCTAGTCATGGTTACTGAAAGTAAATTCCTTTCAAATATATAAGTTAGATTAGAAATTCACAACAAAATCCTCATAGATGGCAAGGGGGAAGTGCAGTGTGCACATGCAGCTCAGTAAGAATGGTATCCAAACCAGCACGCCAGTCCCTTTAAGTGGTTAAATCAGTGTGAGATGTCTCGGGTTTGATTCACAGCCATTCAGTCCATATTCATTACAAGGCACAATATGCATGTCTTCCATTTTCTTATGAATATTGTTGAGTCAATTGGTCGAAATAAATTTATTGACAGTTAAAACAGACCATTGTTAAGTTGTTGTTTTTTAATTTCTTTTCAACTTTCTTATCACTAGCGGATCCAGTAGGGGCGCACCCGGCGATGATCAGCATAACCCGACCTATGATTTTTTATACCCCAAAACGCTAATTTTCCTAATTTTTTTCGCCTGCTTCGCTCGCGATTCTTCTTATACCAAATTTTACTTGAAATATGTAGAAATATGGTCAAAATATGCTACAAAATGACTTATACTCAGCACTTTCAATGGTTTTTACCCCCCCCCCCACCGTTGACAAAGTCCACGCCCCCTCTAAGGTCAAATCCTTGACTTCCACTGCTTATTTATGTTGCAATTGGTACATAAAAAACTACTGCACATAATTATTACAGTTATTTAAAACAATTGTTCAAACTAATGTTGTAATTGTTCGTCATTTCAGGGACGACCAAATTACTACAGTCAGAAGGGCCATTTATGACCGGATCATTAATGTGGCTAACAATCTTGAAAACGACAGACTGGGCAATTATGAGGTTGAATTAGATAGCATTCTGACTTATCTAACACAAGTGTCATATCATGAAGATGTGAATCATGTTATACAACTCTGCCTGAATGCCTTAGAATTGCTGATGAATGTAAATGACATCAATACCGCCAGCTCATCGCAATTACCTGTTGAACAGTTGGTAACTATCAGTCCAGGTGGAAGGGGCATACCATTCATTTATATTTCAGTTGAAGTTCTTGAATTCTTCATAGAAAATGGATTCACAATAAAAAATATGTCTTCATTGCTGTCAGTAAGTGAAAAAACAATCAAAAATCGAATGAGTGAATTTGGACTTTCAGTACGCCAAACATACACTAAATTAAGTGATGAGGAATTAATGGCATTTGTAAGGAGAAAGATAAATGAATTCCCTTCTGTTGGGTACCGGAGTATGAGGGGTCATCTATGGGCAGATGGAATAAAAGTGACAGAAACACGTGTCCGCAGCATCATGAAAGCTGTGGACCCTCTTGGTGTTCTTGTGAGAAACGCTCTGTGTTCAACATACAGAATAAGACGCAGGGCCTATTCTGTACGAGCCCCCAAAGCCTTATGGCATGTGGATTCAAACCACAAGCTGATACGGTAAGATAAAGTAATATTAGTTTTTTTTTTAATATTCCATAAAAGTACAGATTTGCTGCTCTTTGGCTCACCTGGCACGGAGTGGCACAGAGCCACAGGGGTCACAAGCTTTACAAGTATATAGTTATGAAAAGCCTGGATTAATAATTATCAGTCATTTTGGCTTTGGCAAAAACAGCCATGAAATATAACCTCATGTTAGGGCGATTACATATTTACCCTTAACTCTTTCATTTCACTATTTTTTTATTTGATGTATTTGCATTGACTGAACACTTATAGGCTTATATATTGTCATTGAATTGGACCCAAGTCCATATTAGATAGTAAGGAAGACACAACTTATGATTTCCCTAAATCACCATTATTTTGCATATAGTATATACAAGTTGATTATTAGTACATGTTCAAATATATGATCTTTAAGTACTAAAACATTATTTTATTTAAGGTGGCGATTTATATTTCATGGAGGCATTGATGGATATTCTCGACTGCCGGTGTACATTATGGTGGCTTCAGACAACACCGCAGAGACTAGATGCACTGCATTTCGGTCTGGAACAGACACGAACGGTATTCCGGAGAGAGTGAGAACAGATAAAGGGATGGAGAATATAAGGATAGCCGAGTTCATGTTAGAGTTAGAGAAACATGGTTTGAATTCCGGATCACACATCACTGGTAGAAGTGTACATAATCAAAGGTAAAAAGAACGTTTTGTTGTATTGTTAAACCCTTACAATTTTTACAAAATATACCCTCCCTCTTGCAAACTTAATCTGTATGGGTTGTACATTGTTGGGTCTTTTTGTTGCAGTATAGAACAATGAAAGTTGGTAGAGATTACCATCATAGATAAAACTAAAAGGCAACCTAATTTGTGTTGAAATGAAATGAAATTCCTGAGTTATGACCCCTTGAATTTTGACCTTTTTTCTATATATTGCAATTCTATAGTGCATAGTTTGTGGATCAAAATATTTATACAGTTTTTCAGATTAGTTTGTGCATACACCATAAAATAAACCCGAACAATGTGCTCTGAACAGGAACTGTATTGCAGAGTGTATAAAGATTATCATTAATAATTTATTCCTAAATTATACTTTTAAAGATGTAAATAAAATACTGAAGGTCATAATTATGATGTTTCAAATCTGCTCAGTGTTTGAAGCCAAGTTTTTATATAGTTTGCTAACCAAAGCACGCTGATCATGGTAAGCTATTAATGTTTCCATGAGCTCGCAGTTTTTATTGAAAGATGGCTTCTGTTCTGAAAGATGTTCAGATAAACCATTTAGAAATAATATTTTTACAATATAATATGGCCCATAATGACATTAGTAATTGGGAATTATGGAAATATTTTTCAGGATTGAACGGTTTTGGCGCGAGCTATGGGATGGCTGCACCAAAACATACTATGAGTTCTTCTCAAGGATGGAAGATGACGGAATACTGTATGTTGACAACGAAGTTCATCTTCTGGTGTTGCATGTTGTATTCTTGAGGAGAATACAATCATCTATTGATCAGTTTGTTGATGCAGTTTCCAGACGTCCACTGCGAACTGAACACAACAGAACACCACTGCAGCTGTGGATATGTATGCTATATATGGCAGCTTGAAGACAGAAACCACCATGAGAATTTATCTGCTGAAGTAAGTAGATGTCCTCCAGGTGGGATTGTATGTTTAAACCATTTGGTATTATCACTTTTTTATGAATTTTTGCTAAAGTAGAAAGGTGCTCCATAGAATACTTGTGTAAGTGCTTCGTTGCAATACGAATACACCAGCCAATAGATAAAAAGCAAAATGCCTATAATTGTCATGGTTTTGTGGTATACAGAAGAAGTTAAAGTTTTGCACCTCTTATCATTGTCATTTGTCAACGAACATGTGGACTTGTGAAGTTGTAAATATGAAATAATTGTATTTATTTTTAAATAGACACAGAAGATTGTTTGCTTTGAGTACTCGTGACACTTGCAACATGCAGATGTAAAAATGACCTCTGTCTACAAAAAAAAAGGAAAAACATCAACTATTCATAAATCAATTGTACATTTTCATTCCACCAATTTCTTTTATATCGATCTTTTTCAGGATCTTGAACTGTATGGAGTTGATTTTGACTGCAATGAACCAGTGTGTGACAATCCTGATATTGTGGTGCATCCCCTGTTGGAGCTAAATCCAGATCTCATAACTGACATCAGAAGAATGGGTGACAGAAACATGAATCACCATTTGAAGTTCAGACATTCTTAGACATTTTAACATATCTTTCCAACTCCATTCAATGACTTGTTATACTCCCCGAGAAGTTTCTGGGAAACATGTAGGCCCTGCGTTGTCACGTTTGCACGTGTTTGCACGTGTCTGAAACTCATGTAAGGACCATAACTTCATTGTAAACTGTTTTTGAAATTACTATGTACAACTGTTCACCGTGATGAGATGATGCGTCTTGTGATAGACCCAGCTCTTTAGTCCAAAGGTCATACTTAGAGGTCAAATGCTAAAAAGAAAATTTATTCATCAGGTCCAGTTCACAACAGTCGATGGCTTAGTGCAATACTGTTCCAACTGCCTTCTTTATTCATATACAGTTAGAACAGTATTGCGTTATTTGTAGAGGGATTATGAAACAACTTGGCACAAATGTTTACCATGATGAGACGATTATACATGGAGGTCAAACACTATAAGTGTGGTTTATTGTTCGTGTCTGGTTCATAATTTTACTTTTATGCCCCCGGCATATAGCAGTTGCATTGTCCGGAACGTCTGTCTCACTTTCTTCTCCGCCATAACTTCTCAATTCCTTGATGAAATTGCTTGCACAATTATTTACCTTTACAAGATGATGTGTCGTGTGAAGACTCAAGTTTGTACCTCCAAGGTCAAGGTAAAATTTTAGGTCAAAGCGGAATGTTGCAGGGACATCCATGTCACTGACACATCTTGTTTGTAATGTGAATGTGAAATAACTTGGCACATGTGTTTTTCGTGATGATTTGTTGCGTAATAAACCCAGGTCCATAGCCCCAAGGTCAAACTCATCTGCCTATATACACTTATCTTTAAGACAAAGCGCAAAATCGAGAAGCATCCACTGGCTATTCCAACTCTTGTTTTTCAGTATACATGTATGTTATTTATATTAGGACATAACACAAGCATGCACATAGCAGTTGATGTTTAAATATGCCAATATTCATCTGATGTAATGTATTAGGTGTTCTCTGTATCAATTTGCTGCACAAGCATATCTTGATACAACTTATTTAAGCTACATTGATGAAACTCGAAATGTTAATAAATGGCCATGTATGCATTATTTCGTTTTCTTTTCTATAATGAACTAGTGGGTACATTGGTAAAAGAAATGTCACTGAAGCTAGAATATCCAGAATAAAAAAAATATACCAAAACTTTTGAATAAGGTACTTTAATTTCTATTATAAATTCCCTCAGATTCACTCATCCATATCTTGACCCTAAGTTTCAAAACAACCATATTTCCAATGCATTCCAATACCGGGTTTTACAATAATACCTATTTTTTTCAAATTTTTTGTAATGATAATTTTTATTTTCCACTTGAAACAAGGATCACATTTAATGTCACTACCATTGAAAGACTAACCATGTTGAATGTCAATACCATTGTTAGATTCTCTAATTATGTGTAATTTCACTACTATTTTAACACTGATGAACTCCATATACTATGTTTATCATATACTACTTTTGTACAAACTATGAAAGTTGTGGGTTAAAAGCTGTTCAAGTTATTGCAGTCCAGTGAAAAATCCTGTAAAAACTAAAAAAACAAATGGTAATGACCTTGACCTTTGTTATAATGACCCCAAAATTATTTATGTTCCCTTCACCTGATGTACTACCAATATAAGAAGTAAGGCCTGTTTTCAAGATTCAATACAAAGTTTGAAAGCTTGTGGTAAAAAACTATTTGAGTTGTCACAGTACACAGAAGTGTAAAAAGATGGTCAGACAGACAGACGAATGAACAGATACAAAGTATATCATCTACCTGTCTGCAAAGGATAAAAGTCGTGGGTTAAAGATGTTAATGTTATGGCAGTATGAAGAAGAAAGTCCTGTAAAAAGGCCTAAAAACAAAACAAACAGGTTGTGATTCTGTAATCTTGACCTTTAACATAACCCCCAAAATAATGGTGGTTGTCCTCGTCTGATATACTACCAATGTACAAAGTTTGAAAGCTCTATGTAAAAAAAACACTTTGAGTCTTTGCAGAACAAAGAAGTAAGTCCTGTTTTCAAGATTTTATTTCACTCAGTCTCCTTGTCTGATATACTACCAATGTACACAGTTTGAAAGCTCTACGTAAAAAAAATATATGACTTATTGAAGCACAAAGATGTTTTAAACATCGATACTTAAGATAGAATTGTGCTTTAATTTCTCAGAAAATGCAATAATACTTAGAATAGCCTCTTATCTACCACATTGCAACTGTTTTCCAGAATAATATTCTTAATTCTTAACCAAAATTTACAAGGCCCATTTATACAACAGTGCTTAAATTCACACTATCACAATCACTACATGTAGATGTTTATGCTTATTGACATAGAAAAAAATCGATAATATAAAGCTACAATTTCGAAAGGCAACCTTTGGGATTTTACAATTGTGCATATGTAAACTGCTGAAATGAAAGGTAGGTGAGGTGTTGATCACCAAAAATTCTGTGATGAATCGTTAATAGATGTTAATGCAAAGGAGTCAGGTCAGAGTTAAATTGTGCTATACAACAGTCATTCAAGCTAATCCAAAGCCTTCTGCTTCAACAATGATACAAATCAGATGGTGTTCAGGTTTTTCATAGTTGACAAGATTTTTCGTTCTTGTGAATATGACTGATGGTGCACATGTATTTACATATGATAATTGATTAGACAAATGGTCGAACTCCATTTCTCCAGACTTAATGTTTCTGGGCAGAGACTTGCATCCTATAAGGGCTTGCAGAACATCACCAAGGTTGATCGTAACCTCCTTCAAAGATTTTTCGGAGCTATTCATCTTCACCCAATCTGTGGAGATGGTTCCATCTGAATAATAATAAATAAGGTATGTACAATGCATGTAATTAGTAGTTTCTTTTTTGGTAAAGCAGGGAAGTAAAAAAACATACATTTGGAGGGGTGTTGCCCACATTTTAACAATTACTTCCATTAACAAGGTGTATAACTTATTCATATGTAGTAATCAAAACATAAATTTTGTTAATCAATGTGATTACAGAAAATGCAATCAGTTCAATGAGACAAACAAGCCCTGTTATGAAAACATCTACCCACTTTCAACTTTCTTCAGGAATTTGCCGAAGTTGTATACGATCATCTCTTCATCTGCCTTTTCATGCTCTGACTTGGAGAATTTTGGCACAAAGAAGGCTAGCACATCAGACATTGAGGTACTCTTGGTGTCGCAACAGAGAAGTGCCCGACCATTCTCTCCATGTTTTGTCAGCAGCAACAGCATGTCATGTAACTTTAGACCTGTGAATACAAACTACTTTTATTACTGTTTTTTTACATGTATTCTGAGAATAAAACAACAATTATTAGTACTATAAACATATTTGTTTTTAAGATACATATGTCATAAATAAGTAAAATTAACATAAAAACTGGGTGCTTTACTCTTAACATACATATATTATTACACATTCATTATTTGAAATATTAAATGCCACATTCACAGAAACTTTTAATGTCAGATTTGAACACATTTTTGCAAAATTAATAACAAATTAAAATTTGTTAATATTGATATCTGTGATATCCACATTGCAGAAAACCAATATGTTTTGTTTGAATTGCTATGAAAATGGAAACATTATTTAAGATCAGATATCACAAATAATGGAACACTAATATTGCAGTCTGTAGCTGTACCTGGTTAAGAAAAATGATTTAAATGAAATAAATACTTTTCAACAATGCAATGATTTATGTAATATGTCTGATGCAACATCTTGTTTACAATTCGCAGCATCTTGCTTACAATTCAAAGGAACTAACTGAAATTTAGATGTACCTTCAATGAACTGCAGCATAGGGGGGATGTACTTGTAGAAGCAATAATAAAATTTCATGGTATGGATTGCGCGGTCCCTATTGCTGACCGACAGCAGTTGATTGTAGCCAGATGCTTTCAATAGATGGCTGTGTCTTTCAAATACGTCCCCTATGGTTTCTTTAGTGGCAGTGGAAATCTGTAAATAAAGTTTTTAATACAAGTTTAAAGCAGTTATCCAGAATAAAGCAGCTATCCAGAACATTCTATGATTTATTTTAAACATTTGTTGGAACATTCTTATGCATATACATGTATATAAACAAATACAAAGAAATGTTTAATTCCAAATCATTAATCACATCTTTTTTTCCGGTCCGGCCAGAAGATCCTTTTGATTTACCCCAATTTGATTAAGGATACTTTTATATGAACATACAAATCAGTTAACAAGTTTCAATCAAGGCTATTATTATTATGTAAAAACTTCAGATTTGAGGCAGTACATTTGACGGCACACTATTTTAATCCTGGACAATTTAACCCAATTCCCATTTGCGTAGGTGTACGAGAATGTTGACAGAATGTAAGATCTTTAATAGAATTATTATTTAACATTACTATAAAATAGAATTCGACTACAATAGAACCTGGAAATCATCTGTATATACACTGACACTCTTGGGCATAATATGTGTTATATTTAATATGCATTAAATATTCTTATACCATAGTGAAAAGGGTGAAATGTAAACATACAGAATTGATTATCCGTAAAGAATGCTACCAATGTTTTATATCATAAACTATTAACTGGCATAAATGTTATCATTTTCAAGAGTAAATCAAACAAGATTGTTTTCAAAAAGTGATATTATTTGTCATGAATTTTTTCTAGCAATCACCTATATTCCAGTAAGCTTTAACAGAATTTCTGTTAGACGACTTCGAAGAGCGGGCAATGCTTACTTCTTCAATAGCAGCTTTGACCTCATTTTGAATGCAACACTCTGGGATTTCTTCCGGCTCTTTGTTTTCAAGGATGAAGTCAACAATTGTCCTGTTCAAGTTTCGAGGTCCAGGATGACCATGTAGTATGGCCATTGAAGTGGCTCTTCCCATTAGTTGGTAATGTTTCTTCTCAAGAAGATCAGCATTGTAGCTGAAACCATTATCTTCAAACACAAGACATGTTTCAAACAATAAGGAGAAGAACTCTCGTGTGAGCCCCCCACTGTCAACCCCATCTTCTCCAATAAATTTTACATTAAGTTTTTCCCCCCAGTCTTTTATGATGCCATTTGATAGTTCCTCCATTGCAGAGTTATTAAAATGGCGTCGGACAACATTTATAGGCCATGACCCTTCCAACACCATCTTGTCAAATCTGTCATTCAGTGCTGACTCGAAGTCGGTTTGTGGATCCATCAGGCTGCAAACAAAGATGCATTATCTATGTAAATGAAAAAGGCAAATATTAACTTTGCATTGTCTGCCAATTTGTATAAACCTTGTAATTATTATTTTGATAGTAAGATAAAGTTGCCCTAGACTTAGATTCATTTTTCTTAAAAAACATAAAATTCGCAGTAAAGTAAAACAAGGGGGGCATTGGCCCAAAAGGGCTCACCTGAGGATAGGTGCAATGAACCAGAACGGATTGATTAACTTTGAGAGAGGGTTATCTATGTATCGTTCTTGTAAAGTTTGGATAAAATCCATCACACACTTTAAAAGCAGATATTGATTGAATTTTTTCAAATATGATTCTATGTGACCAATGTGACGGAGCAAATGAGTATAATTTGAACAATCTTGGTAGATGACCACTAAATAATGCGACATACCAAATATCAAAGCGCCATGCCGTTTAGACAAGAACATTTTTTAAGTTTTCATTTTGAGTTTTTATTTCGCTCCTATGACCTGTCACTTAATTACACAATGGAACAAAACAGTTTGAACAACTTTGGAAGTGTGTCACCAAAGGATCAAGATGTACGGCGACGGACACAGGGCGATCACAATAGCTCACCACGAGCACTTCATGCTCAGCTGAGCTGAACTAGAGCTATCACTAAATGTGATAAATACCCCAACACCTTTTTCTTACAATATTCTTAAGCAAGACATTAAAATCATTATTAAGATGTACCTTTCACTACCCCCAGCTGTTATTGTATCAATTCCGCACCCTGCTAAATGTGCTTCCAGAACATTTACTTCAAAACTGCCATTGCAAACTGGACATACATCCATCTCTTTTTGTCTGAAATAGTAAAGATGAATATAAAGGCTTAAAATATCATAGAAATGAAATGCCATTTGATTTTCAGTTCTGAAGTCTCGTGCCACAGTTAAGGCTGTATGATACTGAAAATATTCTGTGTCAGATTTCATTGAAAATGAATTCGTGTGACGAACGATGTCTAAACATGTGGGGTTTTTTTTAAATATGAAGGACTTTCACTGTCTAGTTTTTTCCAGAATGTTCTAATGTTCCTTGCATGTGACTTAAATTACAATCATGAATAATATATTTCACTGACCACCAATCTGAATAGTCCTTTATACGTCAAACCGTTTAAGAGGAGATGTTGTTTAAACTTTTCCTATAAAACTCTTATGTAAAAAAGTTGTGTGCCCTTGGGCGTGGTCAGTTTTGAAATCATAGACATAATTTGAACAGTCTTGATAGAGGACAACTACAATGTAGGTGATGCTACAGTAACAAACAAAATAGTAAAGCCCCAGGCCATAGCTTGTGACCCCTGGGGCGGGGCCAATTTTTACCCTAGGAGCATAATTTGAACAATCTTGATAGAGGGCCACTAGGTGATGTTATATATCAAATAACAAGGCCTTGTGATTTCTGACAAGAGGATTTTTGAGGTTGTGCTCAGGTGGGCTAAAAACTAGAATGATTTACTGTCTAAAACGTCTGTAAAATGCAAAATACAAATATTTTCAAGATAGTTTGTTAAAACAGAAAAAAACTGTATAGATCAGCTAGAGGCTTTATAATTTTTTGTACCTTACTTCCTGTATCATACAGCCTTAAACACTTTTTGGTTTCAAGCCATATGTTATGGCACATTTAGCTACCAGTCTACACCCATGCAAAAGCATCATTACAAACAACAATCAAGCTAATAATTTTAATTCCATCTAATGGAGGCTTATCTTTTTGACCCCCTCCCCCCTCCAACCCCGAGATTCAGTGAATTTCATAATTCACTATTTTCAATGATTCAAAGATTTTCTTTTTATATTTCAATCAGTATTACTAATAACATTTTATATAGTTTTACTTTTATTTTGATAATCCTCCAATGTATTTATCGGGACACAGTATGATTACGAATATAAGTGCAAGATAAGTAAGTTTAAATTGCAAAAATGGACCCGGGGCACTAGGGTTAAGCTGAAAAAGAAATTCAAGTGCTGTTGTACTCCAGCGTATGAAGCCCCTAGGGACTTACAAATGGAAAACTACATGGAGAAAATTGTAACTGAACTTAGGAATGTGCAACAAAGAAAATACAAACAAATTACTGACAATAATAACTGACAATACAACCATGGCAGCATGTGTGAAGACATATAACTTATGCGCTGCTCCAGGAATAAATAGGATGGGGTGAGGTGTGTGAATGACTTCCACTGTAAGTAAGGGGGCACTGCCACCACCACCACTGACCCATCCAACTGAATTCCAAAACAACACATGACAGTTTACATTGCTAAAGTACCCCAGGCAGCACAATCTTATCCAGTGCATACCCTCACTTTAAGCAATAAATGCATTGGTGAACATTCCAAATCTTGTCATTATTTTTCCTGGAACAACCCAAAGGAACAAAAACACCTTACTACCCCAAAACCAGGTTTTCAATCGAAGGTAATACATGGCAAAGTATGTAAACTGGTTGAAAACCTAGTTTACTTAATGAAAACAAAAACACTTAACATTTCTGAGAAAAATATTACATAGCTAGTTCTGTACAGCTAGATCCTGGAACCTGTTTGTTGAAAACATAATTTTAATGCATTTTTCATTACATGGCTAATTATAAGTAACAAACACTTTTTATCTATTCCTTAGCATGTCCTTAACAGT
Source organism: Mya arenaria (assembly GCF_026914265.1). Classification (NCBI taxonomy): domain Eukaryota; kingdom Metazoa; phylum Mollusca; class Bivalvia; order Myida; family Myidae; genus Mya; species Mya arenaria. The sequence continues at coordinate 13,755,847 of NC_069136.1, forward strand.
ATCCATATATATATCTGTACTTTTAACAGTGATCTAGAATGAAAGACATAACTTTAAATACAATTTCAAAGACAATGACAACTTTTATAACCAATGTGACATTTCCGAATGGTAGTTGACTACTAACACTTCTGTAATATGAAGTCTTAAAAATAGATGGGAAGCTTTGAGCAGTTGGTACACTCATTACAAAACAAGACAGGGATATATCATAATCATATCCAGAATATCAGGCTTCAGGTATCACAGTTGCAGAGTGTTACACTTCCTTTTTCCGTGTAACAAAAAGGGCATTGTTTCCATGCATTACAAATGCATATCAGACTGACATTTGTAGATATTCTACGATAAGTTTTGTTAAGGTTTTGTAAAAATATATAGAACTGTGAGCGATTTCTAAATTACCTTTAAATTTGGTATGGTTGTGTTTTATACACTGAAACAGCTGAATGAGGAGGAGATGCATGGCACTTCTTAAACCTTCTTACCAACCAATATGTATAATTTAAAATTTTGAATTAACAAAAAAAATCTTACACTGGCAAACTGGAGTCTGTGTCTGAACTCTGTTTCTTTTTCTTGGAGGAGACATTTCCTGAAATAATTAAAAAAAAGATAAGTGCTTATTGTTAAACAAGCTAAGTTTATGTCAAGATTTTTTTTGGTAAAAGGGGAACAACAGAAATGCATGTAGGCTTATGTTCAAATGATACCTGCCACAGGACCAACAAAAGCACACATTTTATTAGTCAAAATAAAATCTAAACTTTTAGATTGAAGAGGTCCAGATTTTATTCACAAAGAAACTTTAATCATATTTTTGGGTCATATGTCTGTAGTTTAAGTGAATTTGTAGGATTTCCTCTCGCTTAGTAAACATAGGTTTACAAGAAAAGCAAGCAACATATTTTTTATAATCACACTTAGTGTTGGGAATCAAAGGTGCACATGTTTTTATAAATTTTAAACAACAACTTAAGCACAACACTTATACCTATTCCATAAAGTAACACCAAATTCATTAAACAAAACTCTTAGCATTACACATCTCTGATATCTTTATTAATATCCTTTCCTTTTTAACCAACCATAGGTCAAAAATTGTAGAAAAAAGTATACATAATATGTTCATAGATCTCTCATCTCTCTAAACGTCCGAAATAGTGGCGTGCTTTGATCGTTGATAAACTGGTCGGATTTTCTTAATCCATGAATGTTTATCATTATTTAACACATGTTTGGAAATGATAATAGTCGTTTCTACTTTTTAAACTGACATAATATACGTACTCTGTGCAATTTTGCTCTATATTAAACAAACGCTTACCCACGAGTCCCTGGATTTCGTGGATGTTTGAAGAGAATATTTCAAGGGTTACACCGTCAGAAATTACGGACTTGTACGGAAATATTGGTTCCCGGCCAAATGTATAAATATAAATTTCAAATGTAATATCGTATTCGTGTTATTGCAGTTCGTATTCGTCTAGGTGCATTCGTATAGATTTTATTTCAGTGTTATGTAACCCACTTTGTATTCTTAAAAGAAAGGACGTTCAAGATCATAAGTTAAAACTAAAAAAATATTCAAATTGAAAAGGAAGAAGTATGCAGCATAATATCTAATCACGTAGTTTAAACAAGAAGTAGAAACAATTGATCCTTACATTCTGCAGTATCAAAATACAAATTTTTAACTGTCAATTAAAAAGTAGCAATTAAACTTATTTAAATCAATTTAAATTTATATGATTATAGATAAGAATTTAAAGAATACGAATATAAATTAGATAAATAGAAATTGAAAGATAAACAGCGAATAAATACCCAAATTCTGCTCCATACTGTGCAGTGCAGAGTCAGCTTGCCCAAGACTTTGGCTCCAGAAATACCGTGGAAAGTAATAAACAACTCAAGTATGTAAAACATTTTTAATAATGTATCTTTTTATAGTATTGCATTTTAAAACGTCACTTAAATCAAAACAATGAATGGTATGTTTCTTAAATTTATGAAAATGCATACATTAAATTATTCCTACTGTTCAATGGCACATCTTTGATTTCAGAGTCTAGTACAAGAAAGCGCCGTTTAGATCAATCAGGTATTTAAATAACGTTTCAATAAAGTATTGATGAAATAATAATAACAACAAAATATTGTTCATGTGTCAACCTTTAGTTTCTGATACATCATTGCGAAGCTCTAGGCATAAAAGCCGCCAAGAAGAGAAAGTAATCCTCCTACAATATTATTTGGAATAATACTTTTTTAAAAGTGACAAATAATGTTTGTTTTAAATTTTGTAATAGTATCAAACATTTCGCGCTCAAAATTGGGACATTGTTATACGAAAGTATGCATATACAATGCAATTGTCGCTTACAACGTGTCTTTATAACAAATATTTATCAATATGTGTTTTTTTTTACAGACCGATGTTATTGCATCAGAAACTCCACAAGATTTTGTTGTCGTTTCGTTAATCTTATGGTGTGATTATACTGTAGATGTTTCCCGTGACATATTTTGGGATTTTTTGGCAAGATAATCGTCACACTCAAATACGTTGATTTATATTTTTGGTTTATGCTTTTCCTTTATGTAATGTACATGCGTTATTTGTTGATATAGAGGATCTTTACTACCTAACAGTGAATCATATCATTATTGATGATCGTCATGTTTGATTTAATCCATATGTTTTCCCTATGTTCCTATGATGTAAATATATGAATGAAATTCAATCTAAGATGTAAACATTTTATAACCGTGATGTAAAAATGATTGTAAATCCGTATTTGGATTTTATTCATATAACTTAATTATACATTTATATGGAAAATGAATGAGCATGTGTGTAAAATATCATGATAGTGGATTGTTAATTCCTTTCTGATTTATTTGCTATAAAACATATTGTTTTGTAACCGTACTATGCATGTGTAAATAATAAAAGAAATATAAATATTTATATAACGAAAGTCGAAAACTACAGGGACAAGCCCATTAGTTGATCATTCAAAATAAAGCCCTGTTTAGGGATACAAGTCAAGGACCAAAAACAGCAGTGAACTAGAGACATACACATATTAACATCACTTCTTAAATTATAAGTTTTATTTTTTGTTTTATTACTGACTTTTACATGAAATGATGTGTGCCTGGAAAATTGTAATTATTTCATGCATTAAAATTAAGCACGGCTAAAATACCGTATTTTAACACACATGGTTCAGTCATACATTGCATTCCAGAGATTGTTTATGTGGTTTACTTCAATTTACTTCGATTCAAGCACACTTATGCATAAATTGATTAAAATAAAAAACTTTGCCTTTCAAACATCTTCTGAAGCATTGTACGTTTGAAATAATTTTTGGAAAACCATTTTTCAATACCGTAGTACAAAACTGTCGACTTAGCAATATTCAATACTAGCCTTAGCGTATTTATGAGAAACACAAGTAACACTAATATCAAGTTACTACAAAAGTTAAAACTGCCATAGTGTATCAATGTACGCTCACGTGGTATAATTTCAAAAATGATAAAAACATTAAACGTCTCCGGCAGTTTTGAAATACATAATAGTCTATAGATAAAAGTCAGTACTAGAACTACCACAGTGTATTAATAAATACAAAGGAAAATACCACAATCTACATATCACAGGATTACCATTGCGTTGTTTTGCATGTGCGTTTACCTGCTGATGATGATATTCAATTCAATGACTACAACACACCTCTACGGTTATTGCTACCTTTGTTCAATATTCATCATATCCGAAGTGAATTAATGCGAGTTATGTATTGTTCTGAAGTCAACCAGAGCGTAGTTATGCCGATATGTCATATTTATTTATTAGTTAATATTTTTAATGCCGTTACATAATAAAACCGATAAAATAGATTTTATTGCATTCACATGTATGTAATAGGTTTTGAGTAGAAAGAAAAGTGTAAATTTTTACAAGAACATTACCTAAATAATGAAAATGTATATGTCACTAATTCGTGAAATTCAAAATTAATTTAATATGGGTGTTAAATTATGTAATTGTATATATTATATAATGTTTGTAATTAATTTCTTTAATTGTAGTAGAAATTTGTACTGTGTTTAATTTGATAAACGTTTTACCTAACTGATAACGCATGTTGGTCATGAGATTTAAGACTCTGCTTTTATCAAAACATGTACAAAATTATAAAAAATAGCGGTATTCCGACGCTGTACGATAGCGGTAATTAGAAGCCGACAATTTGAGTACTGTTCACACTGCTGCGGTAGTTCGCCGGTGTATGACAGAGGTAATGGGGACACTCAAATTTAGGGTCTGCATTGGGCGGCTATGGTAGCGGAAAGGATATTTCAATAGCGCTACTAAACGAGGCAAATGTAATTTAAGTGCAGTCCCTCTTACGGTCGTTATCCACATCAAATGCAGTTAACCAGTGACTTTGGTCTAAGTTAATTGATGTCCATGGCCTAACTGCGTATCTCAGTACTTATACAATGCGGGATATTCATCACCACCAAGGTTTGTTATTTTCTAATGGAATTATTCCTGCAGTAATCATCTGTCTTGCTTGTATTTTTTGTTAAGTAGTTTTAATCACAGTAAATATGACAAAGGTGGAAGTTAACTACTTGGATTTACCCCTATTTTGCATTAAAATGGAAACACTTATTTGGCCCTATTATTAAGGCAAAATAAAAATTGATGAATTTGAGGAGGAAGCAATCTTACAACATTGTTTCGGCAAGCAGATTCAGATTCAGATCCAACTAATTTATTAAGTAACTTGAACACAAAATGCTCCTCATTACGTGATAAATATAATACATTTAATTAAACATATATACAACGATAACATGATAGGTTTGAAATCTCAGGCATGAGAAAAGAACTGATAATTAATATTTTAACATAAAACTTTAACATTAGATACTTTAACATTACACTAACATTTCACTTACACAGTGAAGATGGACTAACAACAAATAAGTAAATATTTATATAAAATTTTCATGATGAAGGCTAGATTTTTAAAGATATATTATGGTATGCAAAAAAGCCAAAATGTATACCTTAATACCCAAGTCGATACATAACGACAACTTTCTTGTGCAATTATGCATGTCCCGAAATAAAGCCTTAGTTTCATATTAAAAACGTATTTACACAAACGATAAGTCCAATGATGTTAACGTTTCCTAGCAACGGCTTAAGTAATGGTTCATTTTTTAAATGATTTAAGGATTATACAGGGACAAGCTCATTATCAAGGACGTTAACAATGACTATTTAGAGTGTTTAATTCGGTTTCTTGAAATGATTTGAAACCAAGACATTAACGATGTTGATATTCGCTTTTCAAGAAATTTCAACTTACTTAAATAACAAGCCCGAAACAGAAGAGTTACCGTATAATTCGGTGCATTTTAATGATTAAAGCCGAGGCATTTTGAAAGCTTTCCTTCCAGAATGAAATTGAAACTACCAATATTTCATCAGACAACGACGCTTTTTTCAGTTAAAATTGACAGTCCTGATGCTTATAGTCTACAGTTTGTCTGGCAAATTCGATTAACTGTTATTTATTTGCAGAGATCTGACGCTAGTTTTGGTGCATATCATTGGTTATTGTGTTTTACAATGTATCGTTTTTCAAATGCTTTAAAAATCTTTACGTACATTGAAAATATATTTTTGTCGCCTACCATTTCTTCCCAATGGCAAAATAAACTAGTTCAAACATCCAGTGAAATCACTTTTGAATTTCCTTTCTAAGGCGTTAAACAAAACATATGTTCATTTGTTATATTGTAGAATTGTTCTCTTTCGTTTAGTTTGGCCTTTACCATGTGCCTCTAAAGATGGTAAAGTACTTCAATGATTTAATTTCTATTCTTCATCATTAATCAATGACACTAATGCCGAAGGAACTACATTATTTAATTAAACAACGGATACATTCACTGTGAATGTGTTTAATGGCACAAGAATTAAGACCAGAAGAAATCTTACAATCGGGAAGAACCAAACAAATAATCAACAAGAAACAAACATACAATCAACAAGAGCAAGATATACCACTAGCATAAGACGGACATACAAGTAACAAGGGCCATACCGTCATCAAAAGACAGATATACCACAAACAAGGGACACACTTACCATCATCAAGTGACATACATGCCATTACAAATAGCCGGACACACCATCAGTATGGGACAGACATAACATCATCAAGAGACAGACATATCCTTACAAAATGGCGGACATACCATCAACACGGGAAAGACATTCCATCAACAAGATCCAGACATACTATAAACAGATTAACATTCAACAAGTGACAGAATACCATTTTGATGAGCCTGACATAGAACCAGGGAACAGACAAGACTACAAGCAAAGAATACTTAATTTGATGGTTTTCGTCTTGTTATTGTAGTTTTTCACATAAGAATTGGAACAGTGCGCATGGTAAGAGGGGGGAAGGGGTGTGCGTTAAGCAGTTGACGAGCACCCATCCTTAAACTTATTATTTATATGGAGTGGCCTTTGAATGGTCAGTACAAACTGAATATTTCACTGCATATGTAAAGCAGTTGTCACACTAGCCCAAACAAATACCAAAAACAGCCAAATCACACCTTTTCATAAAGCTCACTGCAGCCAAGTTCAACGGAAGGATAAAGTCTAATCCATTTCAGTTTGTTAACCCTTTTATATATTAACCCTGCATAAAAAGAATTCCGACAATCGGATGTTTCGTCTGTCGAGGGTCAATATTTTTCTATAGGTCCCATGGGATTTAGCTTTTACCTTGTTACCTTACATTTAATAGGGGTCATCTCCTGACCATGACCAATATACGTACCAAGACACAAACACTATCTCATATTCAGCACAATACTAGGTTTGATAAGAGTGGATATTGTAAAAGGAAATGCTTAGTGCAAACAGACTCGGAAATTAACCTCATATTCTACGATGTAGTATACTCTAGCTATTTCCACCGACAATTAACCGTATTCACTTCTCTCCCCGGGAGCTGTTATTTACAAAGAACTGAGTTTTAACGTCAGAAAGCGACATTACAAAACAGAAGATTTAAGTATCGTCTTGCATTAGCGCCTCCGCATACATCTACAATAAACATTAGGAAACAACCAATCGAATATCTTGTTGCTGGCCTTTCCGAGTAATTTACATTGTTAAAGACGAGAAATTGGTCAGGAAACTTTGTAAGGATATGATGTGACATTATATACGTGTGAAGCGCGACTGTGTTTAATAAAGACCTTAATAAAGTCGTGTTTAGACGTACAATGAATTTATCGGGTGATTGTTTCATTATTTCGCTACATATTTAGGAGAAATGTATTTAAATTTGAGGAAATTAATTGATGTGCTGCCATTTGTCACGTTTATATAGATTCCCTGACTATTCGGTTTTATCGAATATGATCTTACTTTTAATGTTTTCTATTGGCTTTACTGAAATTAGTATATTGAATTCATTGTTTATAAAAGGCCGTTCCGGGTATTTATTGGACAATTTATCCTAAATACATCGGTACTAATGTGCCAACTGCGGAAGTAGCCTGTTATCAACCTTCAGTTTCGAGCTACATGTTTGAAGGGGCATTCCAAAATGTCCTTGTATTAAGAGACGGAAAGGATAGAACTTCATAAAATACTGCGATTTGCATTAATAACAAAGTAAAGCATGGCCCATCACACAGGTTTTCAATTGCTTACTAAATTGAATAAGATTCTGTGAATCATAAAGTAGAAAATGAATTAAACTTATGACGAATTTAATTTACTAATGTGTTTATTTTAATAATTCTAAAAAGGTTTTCGATAAAGCCTGAAATTATACTTTAAAGGCGTTTTATTAACTTTACTGTTGGCGTATTTTAATTTAACTTATTTATTAGTTTTGATTAGCGAATCGGTACACATTGTCCGAAATTCATATTAATACATACGTATATAGTTACACATTTTTAGGGAGTTTCCGCGAGTATTTGTATGACAGGTCTGCGATGTTTTATGGCCCACCAATAGAATGTTCACCCGTGAATTATATTTTCACGTTAAAAGTGGTGACCGGCGAAAGCATATTGTGCAGTATTAACTACGAAAAAAGGCGGTAAATTTGTAATTCCTCAATTATGTGCATTGATTTAGATTTCAATAATACAAGGTATTATATTGTTTGACTGGCCACGAGTTCATTCTTATTAAACACAATTGCGAAATTCAACACCTGGAAAGAAAAAGTGTAAATGATTCGTACAGAATAAATTGGAATAACCTTTTGTTGATGTTGAAGCTTACATTTTACATTTTAATGCTCAAAGAGATAGAATTGATGGAAAAACAAATCGAAAGCGCAATGTTATTTTGAAAGTAAGTCAACTCATCGTCGTCAAGCTTAAAGGTGATAAAAATGCGACTAGACTTTACTATGAGAAATTGATAATCACCAACAATGTCCAAATATATATCAAAAAGCTACAGAAACATGCTCAGTAGCAAATAGTTTAAACATAAACCCGGTTTAGTGGCAATGGGCAAACGCCAAATACAGAGAACACAAAATCACAAACAAGAAACATAGAACAGCACAAAACTCTACAAACAGCACACTCAGTGCATAAATACTATATATATATATATATATATATATATATATATATATATATATATATAAATAATTGGTATGTTTATCAAGAATTGTTAAATACCGCCTTGGAGCGGTCAATTCAACACTATTATAAAACAATATTTAAATATTTAGCATCAAATTGTAGAACCCAAAAAACAGCAACGATACATAGCATCGTATGGCTTTTGATGATCATATGGACTTCTGAAAAGTTAAACGGTGTTGTCAGCATAAAGTAATACAAACAATGTATTACGATAACCTAATGCCTGGAAACCAGTGACTGCTGAATAAAGAGCAGATAATGCGTTCGAAAATTGGCTAAATACGTTACTATTGCTTTAAGAAAAATGAAATTTTCGGAAGTATTTCAATCAGTTGAGATTTTGTGAGTAATATTTAACGACTACATTAAAGGCATGGTTGCCAATATCAGCTGAGTCTGAGCCAAACGTATGTAAAAAACTTTGTTAACTGTTAATTCGGTGAATGTAGCTTTAGTTTTAGGTTATCCGTAAAAAACATTTTGTCTGTGTCCCACGAACATTAAAAACATAAAACTTGTGCATTAAAGTTTAGCAGTGAAAACTGTGTATACATTGTTTTCATTAGATATATAGAAGGAAAACCAATTTCAGTGAGGTATGTCTTATGACAAGATATTCTAAAGTGTAACCTTAACGACAGATACATTTTGCTAAAAATTCCACGCTCTTAACGGCTTTATTTCTCATTTTGAAATGTTTTTTAAATACTTTTAAGATCAGATTTCGTTGAATTGAATTTTAACTGAAATGCTTTAATCGTGAAATTTAAACAATAAATTTAGGTTCCTTATTTCCATATGGTTGGGAAACCTTTTAAAATCTCGCCGCACCCTTGGGATTTAGCTAAAGCCGTGGTTTAATGTTGCAGCTTTAATTGCATTTCAATGCATTTAATTGATCGAAATAATAGTTTTGGAGCCAATTTAAAGATATCTTGAAAAGGATGAAGCCCTGCATAAGGACTTCTAACACTTTTTTTGCGTTAATGATCCTTAGACGAATTCATGAATATCTATATTTGAAATTTCGGGATATTCGTCAATAAACGTTTTTTTTTTAAATTAAAAACCTTCTCCATCGCATTATTTAATATTTCTTAGTCGGATTATTAGAACAGAAAAAAACTTGCTAAACCAATACGTTACTCTAAAAGTCCCTCTCTTTATTTAAAGTTACATCGTCTGCATATATGTGTAACCGTAGTGATCATTTTTAACTACTTACTAGGAGATATGGATAATAAAATAAGTGTTGTCAATTAAGTATATGGAATTAAGATTATGAGGATTTACTCTAATTGTATTGACTATAGATGGTTGAAATTTGAAACTAAGTGTATAGGAAAGGTAAAAGTCAACTGTTACCATTTAAATATATTAACCAAAGACAAGGCGAAAGGAATTCAAGCGAGGGTTGGAATATACGTGTATTGTATTGAAACTAAATGAGGGTTGATGTATATATATATGAGCTTGGGTCTTTTATTCTTATTCATCAGAAGTTTGATAATTAGTATTCTAACGTTTAAAACGCAAAGCATCATCGCTCTAGTGTATCTTGATTGAATACTATTCAAGGGCCGCTATTCATGTCAGTGTAATAGAGACTAGGCCACTTGCCACTTACATTTTCTGATGTGTTTCAACAAGGTGTTTAGTTCTGTTATTCTGTTTTCCCCCATAGCTGACAACTGTTAAGAGTGCTTACCTCACATATAAATGTTAAGTATGTTATCAGTCCTCAACCCTGTTTTTCTCCTATGTTACCCATTGTTTGAGTGCCTGTCCTCGCCATGCCAGAACCATGCGCGCTGCGATGACCGGCTAGACGCTTTCAAATGTCGCTGTTCTCGTGGGCATACAGGCGACCGGTGTTAACATTAGGTACGAGTAGGGTATAACTAGGCTCGTGGTACAAGTGGCTTCACGGAACGAGTAGTGTCATGGTACGACTATTATCAACGAGATTTTCTGTGATTAGGCATTTTAAAATTTTGTCTCAAGGTACAAACTGCCAATAGTTAAATAGCGCTACTAAACGATGCAAATGTAATTTGAGTGAAGTCCCTTAAACGGTCGTTATCCAAATCATTGTCATTTCAATTGCAGTTAACCACTGACTTTGGTCAAAGTTAATTGATGTCCACGGGCTTACTGCCTAACACAGTAATCCTAGGCTGCGGAATATTAAACTCGACCAAGGTATGATATTTGCAGATGGGATTATTTCTGCAGTTATTATCTTATAGCAGAGTGAAAATAGCAGAGGCGCGCTAACAACATTCAATTTTCTAGTAAATCTGATTTGTTAGCACACTCCTTGGTAAGCACATAACAAATCCATATTAGTCCTTCTAGTAAATTACTCTTCCTCGTAATAAGGCTGCGAAACGACAGACGATCGTAATCGAAAGGGTAATCGTTCAGAAAAAAAAAACGTTTTGCTTTAGTAAATCTGATATCTGTATACTTATAGGATACAAAATGAGATACTGCGGTAAAGGACCAATCCATTAATTGACTGTTTTTTTATCATAAATGTTGACATAAATAATACTGTAGGTAATGATTGTAAGATTATAATTGTTCAGCTGAAATCCGGGTAATCAAAACAAACTTGTTTTTCAGGTTGCAAAACTTTTTTTTAAAATTTTAATAAATTAAATAAATGCCAAAAATTACCTGGTCGAGTTCAAATGTTGATCATTAAAATGCCAATGGTCGGGTCAAATAGTTTTACTGTGTGAAAGTTTCTACATAAAATTTGAAGCAAACATTTGAATAATGAAATTTAGATTATGTGAGAACGATTATGTCAGATTATTCACGTAATTTATTCTGCCCTGGCAGGGCATTGTATATATGACGACTTAAGACAGTGGATGATTCTGGACAGGTAGGAATCATTTAACAAGGTCCGCTGAGACCCTACACAATATTGACTTCTATTTGTTCAACTTGGTTGCTATGTCAGAAAAAAACCCCAAAAAGACATTTTTCAGCATTTAATCAAAATATTAAATTTAACAACGACATCTTAATTGTTTGTTGTTGTCGAATAAAGCATGAATGGCAACACAGAGAATGGAAACGTAACTGACGTAGAAACAGATATCGCTGACGTAGAAACAGACTTTGCTGTCGAATACACAGGCTTTACTCACGTAGAAGGAGGTGACGGTCTATCCGAGATCGAGACTAGCAGTCTTTCCATTGGCAGTGTTGTTTTATGTGTGAGTTTGTTAAACATAAACAATTTGTATGTTATCATTGTACCTTCTTTTCCCAAAATATATAGCTGGGCGGCGAATAATGGAACTTCTAGTTTCCGTAGTCAGCTGGCGAAAGCGGTATGGGACATGAACAGATCGTCGGTAATGTAGACAATTGATATTCTTTTTCCATAGTAAAGCAGGTCGGAGACAAGAAGATATCATTCCCAATAGTTGCATTGGAACTTCTCGTTTCCGATGTTTTCATTAGAAAAAGGTAGCACCCAACATGATGGTGAATCATTTAATGACTAAACCTTTAATGATTTAAGTAGAAACTATTAAAAAGGGTTATCTTCCGATACATTTGAGCAACATATTCTTAGCAGTTTTCGGATCATAAAGGCATAAGCCTCATGGAAACATTTAGCATTGACAACCCCTTCTTTTCTTAATATCTTAAAACACAATAATGTTTTATAAATTGTTCACATTTATTTGGTTCTTAATGTTATTTCACAGCATTCTGAGCCTCTGACATATACTGAAGACAATAATTTAATTTGATCAAAGATTTTTTTTATTTAATTTTGCTTTCCCATGGTAGTACGAAAGAGCAGACGACACGTTGTAATTACTTACTGGTACATCATTTGGTTAATAATGATCATAAACAAATATGTCACGTGGATTTTGCTAGAGCGGCTGTAGCTTACTTTAGAAAGAATCTCCGACGAATATATAGTTTCACTGATGAATTATTAAGGTATGATAATTTTGAAATTCTAAAACAAGTGAACAATACAAAGATGCATTAAGTTAATGTTTAAGTAATGATGTTAGTGACTTGTGCTCATATACTATGATAACTCGATTATGAATCTCAACACAATACAAAACATTTTTGTCAGGCTGACTATGAACAAATGTTACATAGGAAAACATTTAAGTGTCGTTCCAACGCCATTGTTTTTTTAACATAGCTTCAGCCTATACGTATAACAAACACAAAACAACATACATTTTACTTTCTTTATTTCAGGTTAACATGGGGTGTTGTCCTTATGCATCCTCCGTGTACATTAAAGTACTTCGTTTTATACAATTAAGGAGTATTTTGTGTTCCATTTTGTTGAGGAAATGCAATGTTGATGCGTGTCCTTTTTCCAAGAAGCGTCTAGTGTTAAAATGAGTAAATCGCATGTTCGTAACTCGTTGCATTACAGTCAAACCCGGTGGTATGAAATTGCAAAAATCTGTTTCCCATGTCATCTACGATATGCAAAGATCAATGCAAGCTTTTGTTTTAAAATTTGACCATACTGTATAGATTCTTTATTCAATGTTGTTGAATAATTACAATACTCAGTATATTCTAAATCAGTAGTAGTGGATCTATGGTGCAATGTTTGACAAATTGTTACTTATTCTGGCGGTCCATGGTAAACACTCATCATAATTATCATGAAGGTTATTATTATTTGTAACCAAAACGATACATAACGACACATTTATTGCGCAATTAAGAATGTCCTGTAATAAATATCCACCGGAAGCGCAAACAACATAAAACGTACGAATTTTCAGACTTTGTTTTATTTGAAAAAATCTTTTTTCACAAAATTTTAATTATAATTGCAACGAACGTCAACGTGTCCAAGCAACGGCTTACGAAATGATATTTGTTTAAATGATTAACGGAACATACAATGACAAGCTCAGTATCTAGAACTTTAACGATGACCCTCTTTAAAGTGTTTAATTCGTTTGATTGAAATGATTTGAAACCCAGACCTTCTGAACGATGTTGATATTTTTCTCCAAAAATATCAACTTACTTAAATAACAAGCCCGAAACAGAATAGGTACCGTATAATTCGGTTCATTTTAATGATTAAAGCCGAGCATTTTTGAAGCTTTTTCCCAAGAATGGTATTGAAACTACCAATATTTCATCAGACAACGAAAGTTTTTCCAATTAAAAAAGACAATCCTGATGCTAATTGTCTGCAGTTTGTCTGGTTTATCCGATTAACTGTGATTTATTTGCAGAGATCTGACGCTAGTTTTGGTGCATATCATTGGTTATGGTGTTTTACAGTGTATCGTTTTTCAAATGCTAGATATAAATCTTTTTGTACATTCAAAAGATATTTTCGTCGCTTACCATTTCTTTCCAATGGGAAAATAAACTAGTTCAAACATCCAGTGAAATCACTTTAAATGTTCTTTCTAAGGCGGTAAACAAAACATATATTCATTTGTTATATTGTGGAATTGTTCTCTCCCGTTTAATTTGGCCTTTACCATGTGCCTCTAAAGATGGTAAAGTACTTTGATGCTTTAATTTCTAATTCTTCATTATTCAATGACACTTTTGCCGATGGAACTACATAATTTATTTAAACAACGGATAATTCCACTGCGAATGTGTTTAATGGCACAAGAATAATGACCAAAAGAAATCTTACAATCGAGAAGAACCAACAAACAATCAACAAGAAACAAACATACACTCAACAAGATATACCACTAACATAAGACGGACATACAAGTAAAAAGGGCCATACATACCTCCATCAAATACGACAAACAAGGGACATACATACCATCATCAAGAGACAGACCAACCATTACCAATAGCCGGACATACCATCAATATGGGACAGACATAACATCATCAAGAGACATACATGCCATTACAAATAGCCGGACACACCATCAATATGGGACAGACATACCATCATCAAGTGACATAGATGCCATTACAAATAGCCGGACACACCATCAATATGGGACAGACATAACATCATCAAGAGACAGACATACCATTACAAATAGCCGGACATACCGTTAACATGTGACATACATACCATCATCAAGAGACAGACATACCCTTACAAAATGCCTGACATGCCATCAAAACGGGAAATTCATTCTATCAACAAGATCCAGCCATACTATAAACAGATTAACATTCAACAAGTGACAGAATACCATTTTGTTGAGCCTGACATAAAACCAGGAAACAGACAAGACTACAAGCATAGAATACTTAACTTGTTTAATGGTTTTCGTCTTGTTTCTGTAGTTTTTCAGAATATGCATGGTAAGAGTGGGGGGAGGGGGGAGGTGTGTTTGTTAAGCAGTTGACGAGCACTCATCCTTAAACTTATTATTTATATGGAGTGGCCTTTGAATGGTCAGTACATACTCACTATTTCACTGCATAGGTAAAGCAGTTGTCAAACTAGCCCAAACAAATACCAAAAACAGCCAAAAATCATACATTATCATAAAGCTCACCGCAGCCAGGTTCAACATAAGGATAAGTGCTACGTTAAGTCTAATCCATTCCAGTTTATTAACCCTTTTAGATATTAACCCTGCATAAAAAGAATTCCGACAATCGGATGTGTCGTCTGTCGAGGGTCAATGTTTATCTAGTTAAGGTCCCATGGGATTAAGCTTTTACCTTGTAACCTCACATTTAATAGGGATCATCTCCTGACCATGACCAATGTACGACACCAACACTATCTCACATTTAGCACAATACAAGGTTTGATAAGAGTGGATATTGTAAAAGGAAATGCTTAGGGCAAACAGACTCGGAAATTAACTACATATTCTACGATGTAGTATACTCTAGCCATTTCCACCGACAATTAACCGTATTCACTTCTCCTCCCGGGAGCTGTTATTTACACTGAACTGAGTTTAACGTTAGAATAATGTAATAAGTCAGAAAGCGACATTACAAAACAGAAGATTAAAGAATCGTCTTGCATTAGCGCCTCCGCATACATCTACAATAAACATTAGGAAACAACCAATCGAATATTTTGTTGCTGCCCTTTCTGAGTAATTCACATTGTTAAAGACGAGAGATTGGTCTGGAAACTTTGTAAGGATATGATGTGACATTATATACGTGTGAAGCGCGACTGTGTTTAATAGAGACCTTAATAAAGTCGTGTTTAGACGTACCATGAATTTATTAGGTGATTGTTTCAAAAGTTCGCTACATATTAAGGAGAATTATATTTAAATTTCAGGAAATTAATTGATGTGTTGCCATTTGTCGCGTTCATATACACTGAAGCTTATTGAAGTTACGACTTTTTTATTGAAACGGTACCTTGACTATTCGTTTTTTATCGGATATGATCTAACTTTTAATGTATCTATTGGCTTTACTGAAATTGGTATATTGAATTCATTGGTAATAAAATGCCGTTCTTGGTATTTATTGGGCAATATATCCTATTGGAAATAAAACTTTAGCATGTTTTACGTTAACAAATTCAACTGCTTTCTTCCCGAAATAAAGCCACATTATTAACTGCATTTTCTTTTTAATGTGAATTTTATTACAGCCATTCGATGCAATAGCGAATTTGCATCATTATTGATTATATTACATGGAAAATGATATCTGTTTCTTCTTAGTTGCTATTTCATTAATATTGTTTAGAAAGCATCTTTTCCAAGAACCATAACTAGCAAACACCAAGGTATTGTTTACCGATTAAGGAAGGTAACTTTTGTTAAC